>NC_040040.1:45690918-45751502 GCF_003713205.1 Coffea eugenioides
GGAAAATTTGCCAAGCAAATTTCTAAGATCACAAATTGGGACCATGTTATTCCTTATTGCGCACATTCTGCTTTAAGCAGAGATGTTTCAAAGGTTGAAGTAACGCAAATCAAGTTGCCCTCTATCACGAAAGATAAAAAGTTGACTTTCATTGACGTAGACAAGCATGTCTATAAACACATACATTATGGTTATGTATATATATTTGTTCTCCCTTAGTCGAGAGAAGATTAAGCCAGAAAAAGAACTGGAAAGGGCCAAGAAGCAAATATTGAAATGCAAACTTGGAATACGTGAAGCCATTTGCCAGTTGGATGGGCTTAGCTCTGTTGGACATATCGAAGATTCAGCTGTTGCTCCAGATGGATCAGTTCATCATGAACATGTATGGATTTACAAGCTTTTCCTATACCTCCAATTTTTTGGTTTTCTTGGTCTGCATTATATATGGATTTCAGCAATCACTGATGCTTATAGGAGACACTGAGTGACTACTGCACATACATGTTCTATTCTTTTATAAGCCTAATTGCATACTCCAGAAAGCACTTCTTATGCTCTAAGTGTTTGGAGTGACATAATAACCTACTTGATTGTTTCCTTTTCTTTTCTTTTTTCTTTTAAAGCACTTCTGGAGAGTGGACAGAAAACTTGCTGTTACTGATATGTTATGACACAACTATGAACAACTTTACCAAGAGAGTTGTGATTTTCTTGTCTTACAGATAATATGTGCAAAATGCAAGTTGCGTGAAGCTTTCCCTGATAATGATATCGTACTATGCGACGGGACATGCAATTGTGCTTTTCACCAAAAATGTCTCGATCCACCTCTGTCTACTGAAAACAGTTAGTTCAGCTAAACTATATGACTTTCATATGTTCTTGTCCTTTTGCCCAAGATGAACTTCTGGTGGTAGAATTAATTGTAAGATGAAATACCTTGTGGTTGCAATTTCATCTTAATTGTTTCTTCTAATGATAGAAAAATTTTCCCAGTTCCTCCAGGAGATGAAGGCTGGTTTTGTAGATATTGTAAGAGTAAGATGGAAATATTGGAAGTTACAAATGCTCATCTTGGGACCAACTTCCCCTTGGACAGCAATTGGCAGGTCAACTGTCATAAAACTTACTAATATTTCTGCTGAACAGTCCCTCCTCCATTTGTAAGGAAGATTCTATTGCTTCAAAGCAGGATATCTTCAAGGAAGAAGCTGCTTTATTAGACGGCAAGGAGTCCTTGCTGTGCCCGGAAGAGGAATGGCCATCTGATGACTCTGAAGATGTTGACTATGATCCAGAAGGAAGGGAGTTTCATAGTCCTAACAGCATGTCTGGCTCTGGATCTGATTCTAGTGTTGATGCTAGCAGTTCCAACAGTTTAAGTTCAATTGAAGATGACGTTCTCTTGCTTTCTGAAAGACTAGATAAGAGGCACATGGTCTCTGAAGGTAATATTGCTGGAGTAGAATCGGATGAAGCAACTGATTGTGAAGTTCTATCTGGTCCAAGACAGCGAAAAGCTGTGGATTATATAAAGTTACATGATGTGAGTTCAGTATGTCCATGGTATATGGTGTTTTGTTTGATAATTGCAAAATAAGATGTTTATCTGTTTTAGTGACATGAGAAAAGCAACGAGATAACTAAACTGCTTCTGAAGTTATTGAAATATGTTCTTTACAAAAAAGTCATGTAGTATGAGACTTTCCTTTTTTTGGGTTCAACAATTACAAAGAACCTAGAGTTTTGTAACTATATATGTATGAGTGTTTATAGACCTATAGTTACTTGTAGGTTTTCAGAAAAGCAAGTAGAATTCTAATGGTATTTACTTGTTATAGGCATATTCAAATCCATTTTACTTGCTAGAGGCATTTTCTATGGGAGAAGCTTGTAATCTATAACTTTTGTTTGTGTTACCTTAGGAAATGTTTGGAAAGAATGCTGTTGTGAGTGAACAAATTAGTGAAGATGAAGATTGGGGTCCTTGTAGAAGAAAACATAGAGGAAAAGAGTCTAATGTGGAAAGTACTGTTGTCACTACTGGGGATAACCCTGGCACCTCTGCAGAAGTGAAAAAGAAACTATCAAGTGGGAGAAGTAAAAGGCCAATTTTCAGATTTCCTCGACATGTGGTTGAGGTAATGTCAGACCCTATATGGTAAACGCATTTACTGGCTTAAGTTGTGTGCTCATCCTCTTTTCCTTATTTTTGGTGCCAGAAACTTCGTGTTGTGTTTGCAGAGAATGAACTTCCTTCTAGAACTATCAGGGATAATCTTTCAAGGCAGCTAGGTCTCGAATCTGAGAAGGTATGATCTATCTGTCTGATAAAAAATAAAAAAAAAAAGCCATATGCAAAATGCCCGAGAAGTGTTATTTCTTGTCCAAGTAAGTTGTGCATGATTCTTAAAAATTAAAAAAATGAAATGAGAACTGCTGCTAGAGTATATCTGGTTACAATATAGTTTATCTATAATGGCTAACAATCTCATTTAAGCTATTCGGAAAATCATTAAACTCTGAAACATGTCTATTTAGATGTTCTTTCTTTTTATGTATTTTCCGCTATCAGTTGTTTTTTAGTCATGTATATTAGTCATGCAATTGGTTTGATCCAAAGCAGGCATTTGAATCAGGATGTTTAGGCATTTCTTTTTCTAGAGAATGGGAAGGGGTACAGGTAAAGGAGAAGGCGGTATGGTAGAAGCAAAAAGTGCTCAATGGGATCTCCTATGATAAAATAAAAGTGGACAGCCTATCATCTTCATTGTTATCTGCCTGGTTATGAACAAGTTGGGGTTTTCTTTTGTAGGTAAACAAATGGTTCAAGAATGCACGTTACCTTGCACTGAAAGCTAGAAAGGTAATGCACTAACATGAATGCTTACCACATTCTGTTGTTTTCTAGAGTTCTTTTGTTTTTGTCACACTATTTATGCTGGCAAAGGTTTTACCTTAAGTGATTTAAGCCTTATAAATGGGCAACAAGCATGATTCCTAATTATTCTGTACTTCTGTTCTCAGCTCATCTGTCCGGAAAAATTGTAGATAAGACTGCATGGCTTGCTCTTTTCCTTTTTCCAGGATTACTCTTTTTTTTTGGTAGCTCTCTGTTAGTTATAGAAGTTTATTGAACTTCATATGAATCACATAACCATGCTGCAAATACTCTGTTGAAGCTTCTTTCTTAAGGGAACTATTCCATTTTTCAGAGTCTGAACAATATAATTGATCCCTAACATCATGCAGAAAGCAAAAAGACTTAATGCTTCTGGTCCAACAGTGTCAAAAGAATCTGTGTCACGTAGTGGAGAGGACAAATCTGCTGATCCAGTGACATCAGAGAATGTTGCTATAGAGCATGAACTGGAATCTCCTGGTTTGAAGAGTTCCAGCAGGAGAAAGACTGCACACCTAATGGCCAGTGCTTTCACAAGAAAGAGGCATAAGACTGCACTACCCCCAACCAACAACAAGGTAGATTTCTTCTCCTACCTCTCCTCCTCTTCCACCTCTTTCTTATCTCTCTCTCATTTATTAAGAGCAAATGTGCCCCACTGGAATCCGACAAGGTGTTGTTTGGCTTTAAGTCCACATTTTTTTGCAATAAATGTCTTTATAACCAAATGAGCCAAAAATTTTGGCGCTTATTTAATTTTTCTGTTTTTCTGGAGGAAAAAAATTTGTAAACGTGGATGGAAAGTTAGTGCCATGCTTTTCCCTACCTGCAAAATGCTGTATGATTCAAATTAATTTACAAGATTTGTTGTCCTGAGTTGAAATGGAGCTAAGTCTCTGGATGTGCTGTTTTACTTCAACCCAAATTCTCTCTTCTTACCATGGACTTACATTACTTACTCAACCATTAACAGCCCTATAAGCTATTCTATTTACTACACAGAAGAGCATTTTAGTTGGATGTTGTAGAAAAAGGATGAGTTGATATCTTCTGATCCTGAAATGATTAGATATTGAATGGCCGTTAGACGCTTCATTCGTCAATCAATAGAACCCTTGTTAACGGACATGTCAGATTAAGAATGTCAAAGGAAAGCTGGGGATGATTTATTATTTAGGCATTCCACTTGAGTTCATTTTCTTGTAATCTTATGTTATATTGTCACAGTTACACGGGTTCTGTTTAATTTGCAATACTGGTCCCTTACATACCAGGTCCTGAATGCAATTTCCAATGTGACCATGGTGAAAGTCTAATCTTTAATCACTTCTTACGCTCTCGGTTCAGACCCTGGCAGATTTTTGGCGATGAGTATGCTTGAAGCTTCTGAGGAGAAAAAAGTCAGAAGAAAAAGAAAATGCAAT
This sequence comes from Coffea eugenioides, assembly GCF_003713205.1. Taxonomy (NCBI): domain Eukaryota; kingdom Viridiplantae; phylum Streptophyta; class Magnoliopsida; order Gentianales; family Rubiaceae; genus Coffea; species Coffea eugenioides. The sequence continues at coordinate 45,695,248 of NC_040040.1, forward strand.
ATCAAGGAGACATGTATATGCTGGAGGCGAGGCGGAGTGAGAGAGCTACTGTAAATAGAAGACCAAGATAGAAAAGCTCAGCAAGTTGCTGCTCGGGCTACCAAGTAGCAGATCTAGTAAAGCGGGATGCAGTCTGCTTCTTAATGAATTAAGCTTATTATTTATGTGCCGTGTGCTGAGCTAAGGGAGAAAAAGGTAGTTTATGCCCTTTTTTACATAATTTGTGCACCTTAGATAAGGGGTTTGACGATGAAATCTGGCAATCTGCCATAGCAATTAGGGAAGTCTATATCTGTTTCCCCATGTGAGTTATTTTTACGGAGCAAGATTTCCACTTGTATGCAAGTTTACATGGGAATATTAATATGCATGGCATACTAGTTGGTTTTCTGAAATAAGAAAAGGCGTTTAAAACTGCATGATGACATAAATAGACTTTAGAATTTTGTAGCTAGAGTTGTCTGTTTCTTGAAGTTTATCTTGTAATCTTCTGCTGCCATTAGTTGCTCCTCTTAAGTAAGAGCTATCTGGAGAATATACATTACGACTCCTAGTGGAGTTCAAATCTTTGTTCCTACCTATTTATACGCCCTTCTTCAATTTCTATACAAATGGCAACATGTTTCATTCATTTTTCTGCTTCTTTTCATCGTTTCTTTCATCAATTTTGCTAGAAGTAGCATGCAATGTCGGTGATTCTTACATACAGTATATATTCACCCCCCTGGAGTTTATAAAGACACATCTATTTCTATCAGAAACTTGATACTGTATCAGGTTAAGTCCATCATAAAGAGCTCAAGGCAAGACATGATGGTGGGCTTTTCGCCTATTTGGTTTATTTTTTGTGGTAGTTTATCAGCAGAATTGAAGTGTAATTCTGATGAAATGGAAACTTGATACTGTATCAGGTTAAGTCCATCATAAAGAGCTCAAGGCAAGACATGATGGTGGGCTTTTCGCCTATTTGGTTTATTTTTTGTGGTAGTTTATCAGCAGAATTTAACTGTAATTCTGATTTCATCGTTACAGTGTACTTATTCAACACACAGATATTTGATCCCTTCGCAAAGGATATCTTCTTGCCTCTTAATTTTTTTCTGCTTGTGTAGCAAACACAACTTAAAACCAAGTGCGCCAATGATACAAGTTTTTAAGATTTAAGCGTTATGAATAAGTGTCTTTCTTACAAGAAAATTGGTTGTTGATCAATAATTAGTCATAAACCATTTTCTTTTTCAAGATCAGTGTTGGATCAAGAAATGCATCTTGAGAGTCCAAAAATGTTAAGATCAGCGACAAGAAATAAGCTTGTTTGCAAAATGCAACCCATATGAGTTGCTGTCAGCATGTGTATGAGTTGATTGACAGAATTAACATACAAAAGGGGAAAAAGAAAAGGTACATTCAATGAAGATGCATCGACCCCTCGTCGGACTAAAAAATTGTTCATGATATCACTGTAAAAGATGATTCATTTGCATATAAATAATGGATAAATTTTATATATACTAAAAGTATATATATACTATCATCGGTGAATAATGATACATGTGAATATTTTTAAGATAGGAAAGATTAATTCATAAATAATAGGTACTTTTTTCTTTCAAGCAACGTCATGTACAGTATATATATATAATTTAACTATACAATCTTAGGCAATTGATCGAGTTGCAATCCCATTAATTTTTCATTATCTAGCTACCTACTCAGAACTTCAGAAATGCCACTCTCTTCTCAAGCCAGCACAGGAAACAGACATCTATTCACTGGATCCCTGTGCTGAAACACTCAATGGAACAAGCAAATTGTGGTTTTTACATCTTTTGGGTACATGGCCAATTCCTAAAGAAGGAAAAAAAATGGAAATTCCAACTTTGTTTGAAAAAGTAATTTCTCACGCAGATCTGACAAAATCTCAGGGCAAATTCGAAACAGAATACATCCACACATCTCTTCTCCAAATCTCACAACCTTGATTAAGGAATACAAAAAACAAAAACCAACAAAAGAACAAATCAAATAGAGATGAGATCTAACATGTTGCCAATTGTGCCAGGGACTGTAGATGCTAGATACCTTTACGAGAAGAACAAAAAGATCATGGAGGAGAAAAAGCAGCTTCATAACAATACTAACATTGAAATTATTTCATCAAACCAGAAGTCACAAAGCACAGAACCAACCATACTACCACATGATATCTTATTTTAAAAGACAATCTAAGATAGATTTTTTCAGATCATGATCATATATGTATGTATTCACACATATATCTCAATCACTATCGCTATCACTGCTGCTGCTATGACCATGTTCATGGCCATGCTCGTGCTTCTTCTTCTCCTTCTTCTTCTTCTTCTCATCCTTATGTTCTCCTCCCTCACCATGGATCTTGTCCTTGATCTTGTCAATCACTCCTTCCTTGTGTTCACCACTATGGCCTTCCTTCTTGTGCTCCTCTCCGTAGTGGTGTTTCTCACCCTCCTTGTGCTTTTCATGATCATCCTTGTGGCCTCCCACGCCCAAGGTCTCCTCAATCTTGTGAATGATTCCTGCCATTTTTTCCCTGCAACTCTTTCTTGTTTTTTCTTTCTTTCTTGCAATGTTTTGATGATCGATGCTGGTTGCGGGGTGCCTATTTATTGACACCAATAGCGTGTCAGATTCCGGGAATCACTCTAGCGAGTCTTGATAGCGTTATCTCCGCGTCATGGAAAGATAATTATAGTATGTATGGGGACCGACCAGATTTAATTTATTATTTATTGTTGTTTAACTTTTACACTTACCAAGAAAAATTTCACAAGGGACGGTGGACAAAAGGAACACGAGAGTGGTGAAGGATTAATTACACCTCGCACCCTTATTCTTTTTTTTTTTTTCACCTAGGGGTGAAAAACAATTTTTATTTAACTAGACTAATTTCCTAATGTTAGCAGAGCTTCCTTTAAGGATGTTAGCGGGTTACCTTATGGTAGTCGAACCCGAAACCTTGTAGTAAAAATTGTACGATTAGTTCCAATTGAGGTACTAACGAAGGGCACCTTGCACCCTTATTTAATGGCTAAAATTTGGATAGACCGATTTTTAAAATTTGAATAATTAAGATTGTACCACACTATCTCAAATTCTTAATTTGGTCTTTAAATTTTAAAGTGTTATGCTTTAGTCCCTCAAGTTTAGAATTCGCCCCAGTTTAATGTTTAAAGTATAAAATCTATTTCACTTTAATCCTTAAATACAAAAGTTGCTGCACTTTAATTTATAAAGTATAAAATTTATTTCACTTAAATATAAAATTTATGCTACTTTGATAAATAGTTTTACTTAAACAGGACAAATTCTATACTTTATAAACTAAGGTAATATATTTTGAAGCTCAAAAACTGTGGTAAGGGTGAGTGGCACGGGGAATGGAGGGGAGGAAGGGGTTGTAGCCGGTGGGTATATATATATATATATATATATATATAAACTAAGGGTGAGTAATGAATTTCACCAGAGCAATTTATTCTTCCAAAGCATAGCCTCCTCACTCATGGTGATAATCACCTGAATTTAACCTAATGAACAGACAAAAAATATCTTTAGGAACTGGCTCTTTTACCATTACTATAAATGGTAAAGTAGTATATAATCATATAGAAGAAGAGAAAGAATAAAGTGGGGTCTATCAACCACCTACTTTACTTACCCAAAAATATCAACTACCTTACCCACCTGCCCCTCACCCATTCCCATATTTTCATTTCATGCTCCACAGAATATGTATTTTACCCAACTGGCAACTGCTAATTTTTCACACGGCTTCATCTAAAACTGCAGTCAATACTCCACCATAGTAAAATTGAACAAAAGAAAACATATTCATATCTTCCCATACTTTCCTTATTTCTCTTCGTTGCTTTTCTTCAATTTAATTCTCTAAATTTTCACACCCACTGGGTGTGTTTATATCAGTATTTGCTAGTAATAGTTTGTATACAACTATAGGAGGATGTAGTTTTTTTAATTTTCTTTTTTTTTTAAGTTGATGTACAATTTTCAGTCAAATGGCAGCAATGGTTTATACAAAATTCTCCAGTTTTAGCTCTTCTCTTTTAGAGCAAAATATTCTGCACCAGCTTTGCGGGGCCAGACTTTTTGTTTTCTTTATATATCTTTGAAATTTCAAGATTTTTTAGGTCTTCAATTTTCTAGATCTTAGGGGAAGGGCCTTCTACAAGTGCAACTACTCAGATAGTATATGTAACATTACAGACTCCATAAAGTAGCAAATAGTATATGAGTTCTGCTAAAATTATGTAACTCTTCAAAAGTAAATATTACCTATTAGTTGTCTTAATCATGTGTAAACCTGTAGGTAAAGATGTTCAGTTCTCAGCTTTATACAAATCTCCATGTAGCAACGGACCAATTGCTCAATCCGGTATTATCTAATATTAAGGATCCGGGCCTCTCAATTTGAAGTTTTTACCAATTTCGTCCAATTATGAAAACTGGCACAATTTCCAGGTAAATTAATATATTTTTGGTGTAATCATGAGTTCCATACCAACTTAGTTACAATTCGCATTTATATCAAAATTATATTATATTAGTTTATTCCGAAATTCTATTCATTTGCACAATTCTATTACATAGAAGTGTAAATGATTCTAATCAAATCAAATAGCTTAGTGTTCAGACTTATTTAATTATTTTAATGAAATTAGAATTTTGTTCAAATTTAAATTATTTATTTGCGAAACCAAATTTGAACGAGGTTATTGTCGAATTTGAATGATGTTGAGTATAAAATGCCGTCCAAATTTGATTTAATTAATTGATGAAACAAATTCAAACAAGATCTTATTAAATCGAATTTAATTCAAATATCGAATAATTCTATTTATCTTTCAATCCTACGTATAGAAGAACATACAATTAGGTACCTTTTCTCTTTGTTTGAGGGGAATCTTATCCACCGCATTGTCACCCACTATGTGATTCCTCCATCTGTCATCGGCTTGGCATATAAATATAGCAGCGTTATGCCCCACTTTTTCAAAGTCCGCGACTTTTCGTTAAAGCATTTATTCTCCATTAATAACTTTAGTGACCTACCGTTAATTTAGTGATGCCGGTGTTCTTTGCGCATCTCCCGCGTGGACGGTGCATACAAATTGCCGACCGGCATGGGTTGCTTCGATGTAACTATTTCTAGTCCTCTGTTTCTCCATCTGGCAGGTGCAACAATGGTTTTGATAATCGGATTGGACCAGACGGTTTCCGAAGGATCAAACCGTGAACCGACAATGGCATTAGTCTAGTCTTATTTTATCTTATATCATATCATAAGAAGTATAAAAAGGGAAGTTGGCTGATATGAGTGCAATAGTGATAGTCCCGTATGGGCACTATCAGTAGGTGGTTAATTATGAAATTTCACTTTTATGTTTTGGTGTTGGACAGATTGACTTGTTTAACATATACGGTGGTGGTGTTAGCTTACGTGGAAGCAATTGGGAGCTTCTGAAGTTGCATGTCTTGCATGTCTCTGTTAAAAACGGTGCAAATGTGCTTTAGATAGGTGACTAAATTTGAAATTTCACCTTAACATGTTAGTATTGTATAGATTGAGTTTACATTACTTTTGTTGCCTTATTACGTGGAAGCAATTGGAGGCTTACCCATTTATTTTAATTTTTTTGTAATCTCATTTAAATTCATTTTTGCAAACTAAGTTATCAATTTATACCACCCTTTATACTCATTATTAGTTTTAAATATTTACTTATAATGTTCAATAAGCCTGATTATCAAATTTTTTTTCATCCGTACTCTATGTCGCAAAATTACATACTATTTAATAATTGAACAATAAGAATATAAAAATTTGAACTAAGTACTATAAAAGTTAACATAAAAATTTAATCCAAAAATTTTGAACCCCTAGCATTTTTTTCATGTGTAAATTTAAATTTTCATTTTGGAAAGGTAGGAAAATAGGCTAAAACTTGTCATAAATTGGTAATGCTAAAAAATGAGCAAGTTAACAAACTAAGAGAAAATAAAATGATAAAATAAAATCAACAAATAATAATAATAATAATGAAACAAAAGTAGTTAACATCCTGACAAAATGAAGAATCTGAAAAAAAAAAATAGGTGGAGAAAGAGAGGAGGTTTGGGAGAAGACAATTCTAAATGATTTAATTGGATTTGATGAGTTATCCAATAAAATTAAATGGGTATTATTGGGTAACTCATTTTATACTCATATGTAAAAATTTAAGATACCCATATCCATCTATTCATAGTTGAGTATGGGTAAATTTAGTTAAATAGATTTGTTTGTCATCTATAGTTTTGCAATAGCTGTTGACATTAGTTTTCTACCATGCAACCACCTATTTTTGTTAATGTAAATAGTGCTTTTGTCTACAGCTCTTTGTATGAGCTTTCTATCCTATAATGACCAATTTTTGGTAATGTACAGACTGCTACAAAATAGTGTGCCTACTTATCCTGAACTACCACTCTTTCATCATCAAATTCGCACACACCCACTCTTAACTCCACACACACAACTAACAACTTTACAAAAAACTGGGCACCCTCATGCATCGCATGAGGCACAAATAAACTAGTACCTACTATGAAGCGGGAGTTTGCAATTCAATTGCAATTGGCATGGCCACTTATTTTTTGTTCGTAGTGTAATTCTCTCCAATTCTAGTGGCGGTCTCCATCGTCTTTTTTTTTTCTTCTATTTTGTTTACTGCAGTCCTATGTTTCTATAAGCAACAAATCCAAAAATTTCTTTTCTTCTTCTTCTTCTTTTTTTCATTGTTGTGTAAAGCCATCAATTGGGTTGAACAACTTTCTATAAATACATATATATATCAAAGATCCATCATCAATTGCCAATTACTGAATTTATCACTCATTGACTCAAATCCTAAATTGAGTGAATGGCCGAAAAGGTCAATAAACTACTAAATGTGACACAAGTCAGACATCAGCTTTTTTTTTTTATGGCCACAAAGGTCATTAAACTGGAAAAAAGGAGCCATCAAAGTCATTTTGTCAAATTTTACAATAAAACAATCTACTTATAGTTGAAATTCAATGACCTTTTTGACAAAATGACTTTTGGTAACTAGTTGTTTTATTGGTAAAATTTGATAAAATGACCTCACTAGCCATTTTTATCAACTTAGTGACCTCTGCAACCACAAAAAGAATTTGGTAACCGACCCATGCCATACTTAATAATTTGGTGACTTTTTGGCCATCCACTCTACTAAATTTATTAAATTTCTTTCATTTGCCACACAAAAAGAAGAAACAAGGAAAAGGAATATGTTTTGCTGGTAAATTAAGTAGAAAATTTACTTTGAATAGTTAGAACACAGACCATTTTTAGACTCAAAAAGTTCAGGCTTGCGTGGTGGTGCTCAAACTCTGCTTTTCTTTAATTACCAGCAGTGCCAACTTTTGAACTTTTTCTTTTTCCCCCTAAAAAACAAGAAACAAGACAATTGATGAAAATGATTATCCTAATTCTACTTTTTAACAATTTTTTGAAACTCAAACCATTAATTGAACCATTAAAGTGATTGGATTGAGGTTCAACTGGTCAGACCGGTTCAACCCCGATTCGATAATTATATATATACACACATATACACTTATATATACACACACACGCGCACACGCACACACACACATATATATATATATATATAGACACACACACTTGTGCACAGACTAAGATATCCCATAGATATAACATGATAAAAAGTTAAATATTTCCAAACACACATAAATTTTTAGAACTATAAATTCAACCAAATAAATTCATCTCAATGGTACCTATCATAAAAAAAAAAATCTTAGATCCTACACAAACCACCACCATATTTTGAAATTAAATAAAAGTCATTAGAACTTCTCAAATTTAAAAAAAAATCCAATAGAACTACAGATTCTAAAATCACAACTAACATAAGAGCAACGTTAGAATTATCCAAGTTACATGTCTAATAGTCTAAATATTAGAATTAACAAAGAACAATATAAAAACTAATACAAGTCTAGAAAATAGTCAGAAAATCCAAGCAAGTCTAATTTCTGAGGGTCTTATCATCTTTTTCATCATTCTTGGACAACATAGTTTTTAAAAAAAGCCATCTTGACAAGTATTCATCATCGTCAAAGACCATAATATGAACCACTAACAAAGTACAAAGTTCATATTAGTTTCATCACACCAACTAGTCCAAATATTAAAAGTAGAAAAAAAATAGAAGAACACAAATAATTTCCATACAAATTACCATTTGAATATTTAATGCCAATCATCATCTTCATTATCATTAAAAAAATTTCTTCACTAAAATGCTTCTAAATCAACATCTTCTTCTTCATCTTCGTTATCTAAAAAAATCAACATATTTAAATACAATTAGTCAAACAAATAAACTAATTAAATGGTTAGTTCCAAATTGAGCAAAATCTGATTAATACATTGACAAAAACCTGCTATCTTTATATTAGTCAATCAAATTAGCAAGTTTATATTGGATAGGAAAAATGATGCAGAAAATGAAAATCAACAATTTGAGCAAAAATTTAGTGAATTGAGAACTAGCAAGGTCATGAAATTGGACTTCACCACTATGAAGGAAATTGAGAACTAGACAGTGATACATGAAATATCTATATAGATTCTTATGACATATATACATACAATATTTAGAGGGATTATATATCACCAAAACAAGAAATAACAAGAAATAGGATAAGGTTGCAACTATGGGTCTATGACATCATCCGGAAACCACTCCAATTTCATTTTCTAAACAATTCAAGTGCCGACCATGAACTTCAAGCTATCTAACAATATCATTACAACATTTAACAAAATGTGTCCCTCTTAAGCAATTCATCACACAACTGGTAAGCAGACTTGAGACACCCACATTTCACTAAATAAATGCAATGTTTCTAGCCAGAGGCCCAACAAAGGCATCATCAATTATTTAAGTTTCATAAGAAATAGAGTAAAAATTGGATTTTTTCTCCAAAGTTTATACAATAACAGTGGACATATTTTAAAATCAGCTCAAAATATTTAATTTAATCCATAATTCTAAGTTAAATAGAAAAAATATGGAACATAAAAAATATATACACACCAAGTAACCAACAAAGAGCAAAAAAAAAAAAAAAGAAGAAAATGTAAAACTAACTTGGTAATAGCTTGAAATTTCAGAGCTAACTAGCTAACTGCTAAGCCGTGTGCTTCAACTTTTGCAAGAATACATGGAGAAAAAAATATAGTTAGAAGTTAGAATTCTTTGCCATGGAGTAATCAGATTTTATTTTTGAAATAAAAACAAAGAAAATTGGAAATCGAAGAAGGGAATTGAAATTGGAACTTTTGTCTTAAGAAAGAAACAAAGAGATGGGAGTATAGAGACTAAAGAAAAGAGAAGGCTGCGATTGTGGAATGTGGAGTTAATCTTAGGGTTAGTTAGACTAGATAATTGACCGAAATAAGAAATCAAATGTTTTAAAAATAAAAAAACTGCGGTTCCGGTTTGATTTGGATTGAACGAGTTGACCGATTTTTTCTGATTTTGGCCAGTTCTTGTGTCAGATATTGAACTAGACCGGAGGTCTAGCTAGTTTGCGGTTCAACCAGTTGAATCGGCCGGTTCGATTTGGTTTTTAAAACATTGCTTTTTAAGTGTCAGGCCTTAAAGATTTTCCCCACTTCTTTCCATTTTTCTTCTTCGCCCGAGGTTGGTTTTTATCTGCTCAATTTTGATCATGAAGAGAGACAACAAATGAGAGCACCACCCTCATTGTTTGTTTTCTTCTTTTCTTTGTTATGATGACGAGCCGAGATGTCTATTGTCGAAGCTGACTTTATGAAATACTCCACAAATAAATGTCATGTGCGTGACTTGAATTAGTGGAGTCCACATGGAAGCATCTAATTTAGGCCATCGAATTCGGAGTCGGGGACCAAAATGGTGTAAGGAATTCTAAACGGGTTGTAATTCAAATTGAATTGCTTATATATTCTTATAACAGACACACACTTATTTATGCATGGGATCCATGTGAACAGTAATCAAATATTACACCTCTGTTATAAAGATGTACAATCTAGTTAATAAGATTTACAACCCCTTCAAAATTCTTTACATCGTTCTGTACAGATGTTAGTGACAACCGTCCATGTGAGAGCTTGAAAATTATATCTAATTGTGCACTTTACTGTTAGAAAATTTGAATGTACAACTTTGTTTGATTATCGATTACTTAGAATGTTTCATTGATTGTATTAGATTTAAGTGTATTACATTACCTCAAATTTAAGTATGATTAAAATACATGGAAATTTAATGCAAAATAGACAAGAAACTAGTGGGATAACTGTACAAAATTATAGAATTTTAGGGACCAAAATAAGATGAAATTGTTAGGGTGGTTATCTAAATCTAACCACTGGTGAAAACCATCACCTTTAAACCCAAGATCTGTATGGCGATTATTAAGAAATAAATTAACTGGAAAATAGCGGAAGCGTACCTGAATCCATATTGATAAACTTGATACTTGAATCCCTTAGATATTTGGGGTGGCCTTCCAGGTCAACAGGTGTTCACCAATCCTTTGAGAGAGGCCTTTAGTTTCTCTCTGGTATCTTTCCTGACGATGGGATATCAGGGAAGGGCTGTTTTGTGGTATTAGAAAATACGACAACTAAAACGATACCTGTGACCTGGGGACCATAACCCTATTTATAGGTAACATTCCTGTTACCTTTTGGAGCCCTATTTCAGCCCATCATTGAAATAGGAGCCCATAAGTTTCTACACATTAAAGGGCCCACATCCTATTAGATACATTAAATCCAAACTATATTTGATCACTTTAATTGGGTTTAACCTTAATTGACAGTTTGCAATACATAATTATTCACATATAAGTCCAATGTTGGATTAAGGATCCAACAATCTCCCACTTGGACTATATGTGTAACCTTATAATTATGTTTTGCAATTAACCGTATGAGCTCAACTTTACTGTCATTATCACAATGTATCTGTAACCAATTCGGTCCATCAATTACACAAATATAGGATCAAAGCGGCCTTTGTTATAATTTCGTAACTCGACCCATCAATGGTCACATATATCAATGCAATTGAATGACATGAATCATGAAGTGGATGTGTAGCATGAAAATTTCATGTAATGTGATCAAAACATGCCTATTACCAACTGGTCCATCTTAAATTTTATGAGATCAAACCATACCAAAATTAGAGTGTAAATAAATCCAAACTTTATTTATGCATAAAATATTCTTAAATCCTTAATAACTGAAAAATATCATAAGAGCATTTAAAATAACAAATTCCCACTAAAATCGTACATCATTTAATAACACGACACCCATATGAGCAGTATGCTCATGAAACAATTTGGGTGGCAATCCCTTAGTAAGCGGATCCGCAACCATGGAGTTTGTCCCGATGTGCTCTATCGATAACTGTCAATTTTGCACTCTTTCTTCAACAGCCAGGAACTTGATATCTATATGTTTAGATTTGGTTGAACTCCTGTTGTTATTGGAATATAAGACTGCTGACTTATTGTTACAGAATAATTTAAGTGGTCTTTCAATGCCATCCACTACACGTAATCCTATGACGAAATTTCGCAACCAAATTCCTTGGTTGGATGCCTCATAACAAGTTATAAATTCTGCAGCCATAGTGGAAGATGCTATGAGGGATTGTTTAGCACTCTTCCAGGATATGGCACATCCAGCCAACAAGTAGACATAGCCTGATGTTGACTTCATAGTATCTTTGCATCCAGCATAATCGGAATCAGTATACCCGATGATCTCTAACTCATCTGACTTCCGATACGTGAGCATGTAATCCTTTGTTTTCTGCAGATATCGTAAGACCCGTTTAGTTGCTTTCCAATGATCTAATCCAGGATTACTCAAATACCTACCCAACATTCCAATAATGTACGCAATATCCGGACCCGTACATACTTGAGCATACATTAGACTCCCTACTGCTGATGCATAAGGAATCTTTTGCATTTCTATTTTCTCAAAAACATTCTTGGGACACTGTTCAAGACTAAATTTGTCTCCTTTAGCCACGGGAGTGTCACCTGGTTTACAATTTTGCATGCCATACCTTTTGAGAACCTTTTCGATATAACCCTTTTGTGATAGTCCTAAAATACCCTGAGATCGATCTCAGTGTATTTGTATATCTAACACAAAAGATGCATCACCAAGATCTTTCATCTCAAAATTCTTAGTCAGAAATTTCTTGGTTTCATGCAATAAACCCATATCGTTGCTGGCAAGCAAAATGTCATCAACATACAATACCAGAAAAATATACTTGCTCCCACAGAACTTATGGTATATGCAATCATCTACTAAATTCATCTCAAAACCAAATGAGATGATCACTTGATGAAATTTGAAATACCATTGTCGAGACGCTTGTTTGAGCCCATAGATGAATTTTTTAAATTTGCAAACCATATTCTTTGGATCTCCTGACACAAAGTTTTCTGGTTGCACCATATAAATCGTCTCATCAATGTTACCATTGAGAAACGCTGTCTTTACATCCATCTTATGTAACTCAAGATCAAAATGCGCCACTAGTGCCATGATAATTCTAAAAGAGTCTTTTGAAGAGACTGGAGAGAAGGTTTCTTTATAGTCGATACCTTCTTTTTGTGTAAATCCCTTAGCGACAAGACGAGCTTTGTATCTTTCCACATTGCCTATCGAATCCCTTTTGATTTTAAATATCCATTTACAACCAATGGGTTTCGCACCTTCTGGCAATGAGACAAGATCCCAAACATCATTGTCCTTCATGGATTTAATCTCCTCATTCATGGCATCGATCCACTTTTGAGAATTTGAACTTTCCATGGCTTGACGGAAGTTGATTGGATCATCTTCCATCAATCCAATGTCATCCTCATGTTCTTGGAGAAAAACAATGTAATCATCTGGCACTGCACTTCTTCTTTCTCTAGTGGATCTTCTTAATGGCACTGGTTCTTGGAGAGGAAGAGTTTGTTCTTCTATAACAGTTTGTTCTTCGACATTGTCTTTATTTGTTATGTCATGATCTTGTTCAGGAATAGGATCCAAAACAAGATCAATGACACCTGTGAGAATATTAATATATTTCTCTTTAAAGACAATGTCCCTTACTGTATTTTCTCCCCCAAACTCGACATCCTCAAAGAACCGGGTATTTCCTGTCTCAAAAATTGATTTGGCTGTGGGATCATAAAACTTGTAACCTCTGGATCTTTCAGAGTATCCAACAAAATAACAACTAATCGTTCTTGAGTCCAGTTTCTTTTCATTAGGCCTGTAAGGCCTTGCCTCAGCTGGACACCCCCAAACATGCATATGCTTTAAACTGGGCTTTTTCCCTGTCCAAAGCTCATAAGGGGTTTTGATAGTTGCTTTAGTTGGAACTCTATTAAGGATATATGCTGCAGTCTTAAGTGCTTCACCCCAGAGTGACTCTGGTAAGGTAGAATGACATATCATACTCCTTACCATATCCTTAAGCGTTCTATTTCGTCTTTCAGCTACACCATTCATAGTGGGTGAACCCGGCATAGTGTACTGTGGAACGATACCGCATTCCTCTAGGTATTTAGCAAATGGTCCTGGACGTTGTTCACCTGAACCGTCATATCTACCATAGTACTCACCACCACGGTCAGATCTGACGCTTTTAATTCTTTTGTTGAGTTGATTCTCAACTTCAGCTTTAAAATTTTTGAACACGTCCAGTGACTGTGACTTTTCAGAAATGAGATATATGTAGCCATATCTTGAAAAATCGTCTATGAACGTTATAAAATATTGTTGACCATTCCATGCAGATGTAGGAAATGGTCCACAAATATCTGTATGTATAAGTTCTAAGACGTCTGAGGACCTATTGGCTTCAAATCTCCTTTGATTGGTTTGTTTCCCTTTTATACAGTTAATGCAATCATCAAAATCTGTAAAATTCAAGGGACCGAGAATTTCATTTGACACAAGCCTTTCCATTCTCCGTTTGGAGATATGTCCCAATCTCTTGTGCCATAATGCAGCTGAATTCTCATTGGCTAATTTTCTTTTAACTCCTCTAGTACTCAAATGCAGAGATTCATTAAATGAGGTAATTGTGTCAATTAAATATAGATTATCGTAGTGCATTAAAGAACCAGAACCAACCAATTTTGAATCATGAAACAATTCAAATTTTCCATTTCCAAATGAACAAAAATAACCAAATTTGTCCAAAGCAGAAATAGAAATTAAATTCCGTCTAAAAGACGGTACAACAAATGTCTCATTGAGATCCAAATAAAATCCGGTCTTTAACAATAATCTAAAAACTCCAATTACCTCAACTTGAACTGTTTTGCCATCGCCCACGTAGATATATCTTTCACTATCATTAGGCTTTCGGCAATTCAGGCAACCCTGCATAGACACACTGATGTGAGTTGTTGCACCAGAATCTAACCACCATGTGTGTCTAGGTACCGAAGTTAAATTAACCTCAGAACAAACCAAATTAAGAAGCATACCTTTCTTAGCATGCCAAGCGTGATAGTTGGCACAATGCTTCTTTTGATGCCCTTCAGCCCCACAGAAGAAACAACTATTCTTTCCCTGATCATTTGATTTCTTTTGTTGTTTCTTTTGTGGCGCTGTACCTGCAGCTCCTTTTTCCTTCTTTCTTTTAAGTCTCTTACTTTTATTATTAGTGGTTGACACCAGATGGGCACTTTCTGTCTGCTCTTGCTTCAACCTTTCCTCTTCCTCTACACAGTGTGAGATGAGTTCATTTAGAGACCAAGTCTCCTTTTGACAGTTATAACTCACCTTAAACTGGCTAAACTGTGTAGGAAGAGATATTAAAATCAAATGCACTAGTAACTCTTCAGAGAGTTTCAACTTAAGTGCATTTAATTTCGAAGCAAGATGAGACATCTCCATGATGTACTCTCTGATATTGCCTTTACCACTATATTTCATTGAAACTAAGCGTGTCAAGAGCGATAACACCCTTTCGAAACTTTTTCAGCCTGAAGGAACTAGAGCGTTCTGACATTGTTCCCCTGAAGGAGACAGACACTAGCCGTATTTTATCCCACCTCTCATTATTTCTCTTTTCATCAGAGGTACTCTGATCTGTAAGAGGTGGGGGAGAATCATCCCTTAACGCAAGGTCGAGATCCATTACTCCAAGTACTATCAAAAGATTTTCTTTCCAGGACTTGAAGTTTGTGCCATTCAGCATAGGAATATTATTGATGTTGGAAGTAATATTTGTAAGATCATTCGCAACTGAACAGAAAACATAATATAATTAAAACAATGCTCACATAAACCAAAATAATAATAAATTTAAATAATGGCAGTCCCATCTCAAGATATCGATATTCCATTAATATTTCGTCTTTGGACAAAAATATTAACTTCTGAGTGATATCTTGGTGCAGTAATAAATACTGATAATAATAACATGTCGAAAATAAATTTTCCTTTGGGCCAATTTATAAATCACATGTAAAATCCAAATAATTATCACGTACTTATTACCACAAGTGCACATGTAATTTCATTGAATATTGACCTTCCTTTGGGCCGATCAATATTCATAAAATTACTAGTGCCCAACTAATTATATTTTAAAATAAATTAATTTCCATAATAGAGGTCACTTTGGTGGCATATTATTTCAATTAATTTATTCCAAAATATATATAATCATACCAATATTCAAATTTAAAATTATCCAAATAAAACAAAAATTTTGATCAAAGTCAACTTTGGTCAACTTTGGTCAAAACGTGGTCAAACATGGTCAAATTAATTAAATTAAATCATGACTTATTGGACCAAAGGTCCATATCCATAATTTGACCCAAAATTAACATCCAAGCCCAAAATTTTTCTTGAAATCCATAAGTACTTTATAAAAATTACACATTTAATGGGCCATACATATGGATTTTATAGGGCTTAAATGTCCTATTTAACTTTATTAGGGTTTACTTAAATTGAAGAAAACCCTAATTTTCTAATAAATAATATTGAAAAACGGTGAATACGCCAATGCAAAAGTGCAAAACATCGAAGCCACATAACCATGCATTGACCATCATGGAACCTTGGTCACAACATTTGTTTCAACAAATTTGCTCAGAATAAGTCCGAACAATACTTATCCCATTAGCCAAGAATCAGGCATGAATTGTTAATATAATCTTCAAAACTCAAAAGTCAAAGTAGGGGACAACAACTGTGAACTAAAAATTGTTAACATGAAATAAAAACTAACTTGTCCATAATGGTGGAGGAAAGGACAAAGGACTTCCCGTGGCCAGAAGACAAATTAGCTTACATCATCACTTGATTCATGTTTTAAGTAAACAATTTCAAACAATCGTATGAAGACTTATGTCTCAAAAGCATTGAGATTGTTGGAAGAATTTGACCGAAGGCCAAAAGCATCACAGTTCTGACCATGAATTTGACCGAAGACACAAGCACATAAATTGCATCAGACTAGCAGTTCATGCCTATTGATTACGCAAGCATTCATGAACATAAAAACCGTATGAAGACTCATCCAACATGGGAGCAGAACCCACGGATTCCCTTTTTTTTTTTTTTTAATGAATCAGAGGCCGAAAAACCAAAAGCATGCGTGGGTTCTCAATCAGCCGTCGGCAATTATAAAAGGGATCCAATTATCAACCATCAGCAACCAAGGCTTGCAAATCACTAAATCAGCCGTACAAATTTACTGTAAATAACTAAATCCAAATTATTTCCTAATAATCAACCATATGGGCTCTGATACCACTTGTTAGGGTGGTTATCTAAATCTAACCACTGGTGAAAACCATCACCTTTGAACCCAAGATCTATATGGCGATTATTAAGAAATACATTAACTGTAAAATAGCGGAAGCGTACCTGAATCCATATTGATAAACTTGATACTTGAATCCCTAGAGATTTGGGGTGGCCTTCCAGGTCAACAGGTATTCACCGATCCTTTGAGAGAGGCCTTTAGTTTCTCTCTGGTATCTTTCCTGACGATGGGATATCAGGGAAGGGTATTTTATGGTATTACGAAATACGACAACTAAAAACGATGCCTGTGACTTGGGGACCATAACCCTATTTATAGGTAACATTCCTGTTACCTTTGGAGCCCTATTTCAGCCCATCATTGAAATAGGAGCCCATAAGTTTCTACACATAAAAGGGCCCACATCCTATTAGATACATTAAACCCAAACTATATTTGATCACTTTAATTGGGTTTAACCTTAATTGACAGTTTGCAATACATAATTATTCACATATAAGTCCAATGTTGGATTAAGGATCCAACAGAAATTTCTTGCATGTAAATAGAGTAACGCTTGTTGCAACTCTTGACACTCGTATCTTGACTCTTGCATGTGAAAGATGCAAAGAAACCAGGCCAACTTGAAGTCTTTTGTCTTGCATTTGTTCCCTTACTGACCGTGAGAGAGAGAGAGAGAGATTGAGAAAGGAAAAAAAAAATTTCTTCCTCCAAACAGACGAGACAGTGAGGGAGAGAGTTAGTTCCATTTTCTTCTTTTCACTTCAAGACAAGAAAGAGATTTGAGAGTGAGGGAGAGATTTCAGCTTCCTTGGGTCCAAACCAACTGCATTGAGGGGAGAAAATGGAGAAAATTGGTGCATTTTGTCCTTGAGAAACCGAGGGAAGAAAAAGGTGAAGCTGTCTGCATTTTTCCAGCTTTCATTTGTGAGGAAACAAGAGGTAAAACCTATTAAACTTTCCTTGTTTTCTTTCTACCTTGGTTCCATAATGTCTTATCTTGAACCAACATCAAGAAAAGAGAAATTTAACTAAGGAAAAATGCATCAAAACTGGAAAAAAATTCTGCTGAACTTGCTGCATGTTGTCTGAAAGAGTCAAACTACAATGCTTTAGTTGTATCTCTTAAAATCTGTTAAGTTGTATTTGTATGCAACACACAGTGCCCAGCTCTTCTATCCTATTATGCATGCAGTATTTGACCTGAATCAAAGAAAGATAAGTGAAAAACATGAAGAAAAACCCTGCTTAAAAAACTGATCACTTGCTGGAAATTTTCTGTGTTGGATAAGAGGAAGAGAACTTGAATTCCACAGCTTTTCATTCGAAATTTTGGAGGAAATTTTACTAGGAATGCATGATATATGTCTTATCTCTTGCCCTATATGATATATAGTATGTTTTATCTTTGAATCTAGTGGAAAGTTGGTAACTTGGATGGAAAAGTTTGAAAGAACTGCTGGAAAACTTGTTTGGCTGGCCGAGTGACGGAGGAAGGATTTACCAGTTTTTCTTCGTAAATTTTGGCTGCAAAATTTCATATTGTGGTTCAATACACTTTATCACACATTAATCTTAACATGCATATTGGATTTGAGTGTAAAATGAAGAGTTTTATTGGAGAAAATTCAATTTTCAAACTGTTTACTTGTTGGAATTTTTCCAGCTTTGGCCGAGAGGAAAGGAGTTTGGTTTCCCAAATTTTTATCTGAATTTTTTTAGGAATTTGGCTAGGAGAATTCCTGTTATGTGTTTATTATGTGTTTCACTTTTGGTTCTAGTGAAAGTTGGTTGTTTTAAGAGAAAAAAAACTTAAGGAAATTGCTGGAAATTTTCATGGGGGACAAGGGGAGGGAGAGCTGGGAATTTTCCAGCTTTAACTCCATAAGTTACTTGTTAATAAGTATATCTTTGCTTCATATGCCTCTTAATACTTAAACCTTAGCATGCATGTGGTAAATTACTCGGATTAAATGAGGAATTTGGGTGAGTTGCAAGAGAATGAGAAAATGAAATTTCTAGAAATTTATTTGCATAACTTTGGCCATGCATGTTGTATTTCGGGCATTTTATATCCTCCTAGCATATTGACCATAGAATCACATGAGAGTTTTTATTGATTTAAGCAAGAAATTTAAGGTTTTGGTGCAAAGAAATAAAAAAGCAAACCTGAAAAATTATTCCAGCTTTAAGACTAAACCTTAACCCTAATTATTTCTTGGTTTTAACTCGAATAGATGGGTAGTTTCTAATACAATAGTATTGTACTTGAGGTTAACTATAATTATACTAGAATGAACATTATGTATTTTGGGTGTCTTTTAACGATTAAACCTAGTATAATCTACCTAGAATTGGGTTTGCAGAGGAAAGTACTTGCACTTAGTATTTATTCTTAAAATTATACCCCTCAATAGTAAATAACTATGGTACAGGTAATATGTCACAGGAGCCACTAGTGAGTGTGAAAGCAATCCAGAGACTGAGGTATAACTTGCTTGACTTGTGTGAGTGTTCTATATTTGTTTGGAATGATTTAATACATGATGAACAATATATGTTATGTGATTAATTAGTTGACTAAAAATTGTTGGATTATTGATGTTCGAATTGTTTGGAGTGAAATTTGATAATTGCTACTGTTTTACTGAAAGACAAGCGCATACTTTATTGCACTCAACCTAAATGAATTATGGAATTAATAAATGCCTAATTGTTACTGGAATTGTGTATAAATGTAAGCTGAATGTGTACTTTATCGTTAGTAATTCATTGTAAAGTGTACCTCAATTGTCCCTTGCCTTCTAAGTTGAGGATGTACTTTATCGCACTCGACTTAGTTGAGCTTAAAAGTTAATAATTGATCAAGTGATACTGTAACTGTGCATGACCGTTATGGGGCCCAAACACCATCAACGGTCGACCTATTCGAGCCAGCAATGGGCTCGATCGAGTAGATCGATAGTTCTTGGGTACCGTTTATTGGTATACTCGAGTATTACCCACCGAGGTGATCACCAAACACTGGATGGAGGAGTATGTTGGGAACTGCTTACTGGGGGAAAATGATGATTGAATTACTAGACAGAGTTAAGTGCTACATCTAGAAACGGCTGGAAGCCACCTCTAGAGTCCGTATCAGTATCGAAAGTGATTGCAAGAAGTTGTGTAATAAATTACTGAACGGATTTAAGTGCTACGTCTGGAAACATACGAGAACCACCTTTAGAGTCCATACCATTACAGTATCTTTTGATATTGATTGTGCTATTTGTTAAGAATTGTTGCATGAATTTTCCTGTTATTAATTGGTTTGTTATTCCTATTATATTACTGAAAGTGTGAAATTATGAGTTAAAGTTATCTGTTTTCTTAGAACCTTATTGGACATAAACTCACTCCTTTAGTTTCTTTTCCTTAACAGTAGTTGAAAACGTAGAATCCGGAAATATGAGTTCGAGAGTTGAAGTATTTGCTTTAAATAATTTACCATCCTATTTGTACTTAGTGAAATGATTGAACAACTTGTATTCTGTTCCGTTTAGTTATACATATAAGTATGGATGATTTGGAATGTTGGATGGTTAGTAATGTTTAATTGTGGTGTTTTAATGCTTACTTTGGAGTTAATGGCTTTAGTTAATGAAATATTATCTCTTAAGTTAATGTGAGCGAGTGAATCCCGACGAGAGTTAGGTAGGCGATCTATTAAACCTTAGAGTACGCCTTAGGAGGAGGTGGGATCGTCATAGTCCGTACCTCCGATCCACCGAATTCCAATCGTAATCTATGCGGCCAAGGATCTGAAGCCGTTTTGTTAAATATATGCAAAAAATAGAGTTTCGAGGTTTTTTTTAAGGCTTTTTTGCTTGGAAGTGGTGGGGATGAGAGAAAATGTATTTAGAACCAATGAATTGGGTGCTCCAACTCGTTTCAATTTTATAATTAATAATTTGTTAATCGTTAATTAGTTAGCAAGTAATTATTAGTCCTTAATCTTCTTGTTTAAACTTAGTTGATGTATAAATACAAGTCTTCCCTTGCCTATCTCTTTTGGTATATAAGGTACTCCACATAATTTATATGGCTAACGCTTAAAAATGCAAAAGCACTCAAGATTTACATTGATATATTGGATTACTTTCACTTAGCTCTAAATTGATCAAAATTGAAAGCAAAATGTTCCTCCCAAATTATATGCAAGTTTCTGGTAAAGGATAAAATTGACATCCGATAAGCCAACAAAAAAAAAAAGCCTTACTGTTCCAAGAATGCTGATAAAAAACAGAATTGCTGATTCTTGATTTAAAACAAAACTACGCATTTATGTCATTACAATATTGTCACTCAATTCGTATACTTTACCTGAGTGAGACAAGATTCTTTTCCGACTTCATTCATCTTTGAGAAGAAGTAGAAAATCGATTTTGCATAAACTCCAGCTTCCTATAACCTTAACTGAGATCAGTCGAACTCCTTGTGCATCCCATCCCCTCCTCCACAACCAAACCAAATACTCAATCAAAAAAGAAAAAGCAAAAATCCCCAAGTACAGTTTTCCTAGTTTCATGCAAAATTGTTTGTACTAAATTTTTTATTTGTTTATCTTATTGAAATTCTGGATTGGGTGGGTAGGTTTCATTAGTCTTCACTCAAGCAACGGTTTTTGTTCCTTTTTTCTACTGGCAAGCCTCTTGCGTCTTGAGATCCTGTTGGCTCGAACACCGTCACAATTTCGATCCCCATATTTCTCCCAAATTAAGCAAGTTTGAAACCCCCGATCCTTTACTCGAAGCTTGTAGAACAGGCGAGACTCTTTCAGGACTGCAACGTGTTTAGGTGCCAATTTATCCTTGTAACCATAAGCACATCCCAACGCGTTGAAAAATCTGCCGCAGAAATAAAGTTCCAATTTTTCCTTCAAATCAGCACCGCCATCTGCATTATCGAAGTAGAGCTTCACACAATTTTCCATCATTGGCTTCAGAACGCTAGCATCTTCACGGTTAGATGTACTCCCTCCTGCAACCCCAATAGAATGTTGTTTTGTTCTGATATCATCGCAGTTAAGGTTCGTGTATATTAGATGCATCGGTTGTACATGGAGAATAGGTTCTACACCGTTCGAAATCTCCTTTTTTAGCTTATGAACATGATCAGGAGTCACTCTGCCAACTTTGCGGAATAACAAGTCTATGTGGACGAAAAAATAATAGCACCGTGTTATGCTAAGCTTTCCCAACCAGAGTTCATCTCCGTGGTGAATCGATGGTGGAGATGAGGAAGGATCAGCAAAGATATCCACGCATCGGTCCATCATGGCCTTCAGGGTTCGGTAGTCATCAGAAGATAAACTTTTGTTGCTAACTTGGACATTACGGCTACGGGATTCTGAGGGTAAAATTATGTTCATCTCATCTATTAAAAGGCCAGCGACGGCGAAGGAGAATAGTGAGCTGAGTATCAGAGTGTAAAGGATGAGGAGGAAGATGAGGGATGAAAACCCTCTAGCAGTTTTCATGTTGGCTGCCTCTAAAGAAGACCTAGGATGATGATATTCTTCGATTTCAGATGAATATTGTGATACATCCTACGTTCGTAATAGTGGGCTCTTTATATAGATAAAATAGTCCCCGGATTTTAATTTGATTAGGATTGGAATTCTCCGGGTTGCTTTCTTCTAATACAACTTGGAATACTTTGGGTTGTTTTCTTCTAATACAACTTACAGAACTACGGATGGCAATCACCTCGCAAGTTGTTCGGTAACAAGCAACTTAACCCTTTGACGGGTTAATCCTAGAAATTTCTCTTACCATTTGGCCAAAGTTGCACTTTATTCCCCAATCTTTTAGTCAATTCACCTCATCAACTTGACATTTAAAATATTGTGAGTTTACAAAAATGCCACCTCATTATAATGGCAAAAATTTCATGATGAAAATGCCCCTTTATACGTCACTCAATTCGTATACTTTACCTGAGTGAGACAAGATTCATTTTCGACTTCATACATCTTTGAGAAGAAGGATAAAATCGATTTTGCATAAACTCCAGCTCCCTATATCCTTAACTGAGATCTGTCGAACTCCTTGTGCATCCCTTCCGCTCCCCCACAACCAAACCAAATGCTCAATCAAAAAAGAAAAAGCAAAAATCCCCAAGTCCAGTTTTCCTAGTTTCATGCAAAATTGTTTGTACTTAATTTTATTTGTTTATCTTATTAAAATTCTGGATTGGCTGGGTAGGTTTCATTACTCTTCACTCATACAACTGTTTTTGTTCCTTTGTTTTTCTTTTTCAATTACAAAAACTTATGGGCTATATTTATGCTCATTAGGAAAAAGCATACATATATATAGAGAGAGAGTGTGTGTATGTGTGCGCGCGCACGCGCAAAACATTTTAGTTGCATGAAATAAAAATGACTATCATAATGCAACAGGAAATGCCAATTGCCCATCCCAATTTCAGACCATAAGATTGACATTTATGTATTCAGAAGCTAAACGCTTCACTCCGAATGTTTACTTTGCACATAAAGCATTTAAGTTCAATTCCATTTTTTGTTCATTTAAGCTTCTTTTATCTTGCCTCAAAACGCCAGCACAACAAGAAAAAAAAGACAAATAGTAGCTAATTTAATTACAATATAAGATATTGAGAGAAATACAATTTTGGTCTTTAACGTTTGGTACCTATGTGAATTTAGTCCCTAAAGTTTCGACGAAAGAAAAAAAAATATGGTGTCCAATATTTAACATATGGTGCAATTTTATATCCTAAAATTTTAACAAAAATAAGTTTGGTCCCAAATGTTACCAATTTCAAATAGATTTAGGAAAAATTAACTGATTTTTACGAATTACTGACAGAATAAATCACGTGTTCATTAAAATATTTTTCTTAAAAAAGAAGGAAAATAGCTCTATCATTGAATAATAAAAATAGCACGTAAGTTACTAATTGAACTAAGAAACAAAAGAAAAAAGAAAAGTCATTAAAATATATGCAAAAAAATAGAGTTTCAAGGTTTTTTTTAAGGTTCTTTTTGCTTGGGGGTGGCGGGAATGAGTGAAAATGTATTCAAAACCGATGAATTGGGGTGCTCCAACTGGTTTCAATTTTATAGTTTAATAATTTGTTAATGGTTAATTAGTTTGCAAGTTAATTATTAGTCCTTAATCTTGTTGTTTAAACTTACTTGATATATAAATACAAGTCTTCCCTAGACTATCTCTTTTGGTGTATAAAGTACTCCGTATAATTTACATGGCTAACTCTTAAAAATGCAAAAACACTCAAGAATTGCATTGATCTATTGGACCACTTTCATTCAGCACAAAATTGCAAGCAAAATATTTCTCCCAAATTAAGCAAGTTTCCGGTAAGGCTTAAAAGTGACATTCGATAAGCCAAAAAAAAAAAAAAAGCCTTACTGTTCCAAGAATGCTGATAAAAAACAGAGTTGCTAATTCTTGATTTAAAACAAAACTACGCATTTATGTCATTACAATATTGTCACTCAATTCGTATACTTTACCTGAGTGAGACAAGATTCTTTTTTGACTTCATTCATCTTTGAGAAGTAGAAAATCGATTTTGCATAAGCTCTAGCTCCCTTTATCCTTAACTGAGATCTGTCTAACTCCTTATACATTCCTTCCCCTCCCCCACAGCCAAACCAAATACTCAATCAAAAAGGAAAAACCAAAAATCCCCAAGTTCAGTTTTCCTAGTTTCATGCAAAATTGTTTGTACTCTTTTATTTGTTCATCTTATTGAAATTCTGGATTGGTTGGATAGGTTTCATTAGTCTTCCCTTATGCAACTGTTTTTGTTCCTTTTTTTCTTTTTCAATTACAAAAACTAATGGGCTAAGTCAGTCTGAAAGTTATTGGGCTCTTTACGATGAGGAAAACAAAACTGATTTTTATTATTATTGCTTTCTTGGAGAGATATACTTTTGCATGCTTAATAAAAAGATGAATAAGCCAAAATTATCCATGAAAAAGATATCAGAAATCATACACAAAAATTAAAATACTTGCGGCTAATCTGAACAATATAAATAAGTAGTAAAATATAAACACAAGTTTTAATCTGTCTAATTTTTTTTTTTGGTATATGAAGTACTGCATACTTTGATATATCTAAAGCCTAAAAGCCAACAAACTGGAAAAACACTCTAAAAAAGCACTCTAAAAGTTGCATTCAAATATTGAACCACTGTCACATTAGCTAGTTCAAGGATTCATATATTGGCAAGCCTCTTGAGATCCTATTGGCTCGAACACGATCACAATTTCGAGCCCCATATTTCTCCCAAATTAAGCAAGTTTGAAACCCCAGATCCTCGACTTCAAGCTTGTACAGCCTGCGAGATTCTTTCAGGACTGCAACGCGTTCGGGTGCCAATTTATCCTTGAAACCATAAGCACATCCCAAGTCGTTGAAAAATCTGCCGCAGAAATAAATTTCTGATTTTTCCTTCTCCAAATCAGCACCGCCATCAGTATTATCCAAGTAGAGCTTCACACAATTTTCCATCATTGGCTTCAGAATGCTAGCATCTTCACGGTTAGATGTACTCCCTCCTGCAACCCCAATAGAATGTTGTTTTGCCCTGATATTATCATAATTAGCTTTCCTGAATGTTAGATGCATTGGTTGTACATGGAGAAAAGGTTGTACACTGTTCGAAATCTCCCCTTTTAGCTTATGAACATGATCAGGAGTCACTCTGCCAACTTTGTCGAATAACCAGTCTATGTGAACAAAAAAAGAATGGCACCGTGTTATGCTAAGCTTCCCCAACCAGAGTTCATCTCCGTGGTGAATTGATGGTGGAGATGAGGAAGGATCAGCAAAGATATCCACGCATCGGTCCATCATGGCCTTCAGGGTTCGGTAGTCATCAGAAGATAAACTTTTGTTGCTAACTTGGACATTACGGCTACGGGATTCTGAGGGTAAAATTATGTTCATCTCATCTATTAAAAGGCCAGCGACGGCGAAGGAGAATAGTGAGCTGAGTATCAGAGTGTAAAGGATGAGGAGGAAGATGAGGGATGAAAACCCTCTAGCAGTTTTCATGTTGGCTGCCTCTAGAGAAGACCTAGGACGATGATATTCTTCCATTTCAGATGAATATTGTGATATATCGTACGTTCGTAATAGTGGGCTCTTTGTATAGATAAAATAGTCCCCGGATTTTGATCTGATTAGGATTAGGATTGGAATTCTTTGGGTTGATTTCTTCTAATACAACTTGGAATACTTTGAGTTGCTTTCTTCTAATACGAATTTTAGAACTAAGGATGGCAATTGCCTCGCAAGTTGTTCGGGAACCAACAACTTAACCCTTGACGGGTTAATCTTAAAGTTTGGTCAAAATTACACTTTATTTCCTTAACCTTTAAATCTTCTTACTTTATCCCTATTGTAGCTCATCTCATCAACTTCACAATTAAAATATTGTGAGTTGACAAAAATGCCACCTCATTATAACGGTAAAAGTTTCATGACAAAATTGCCCCTTTATATGTTTTACAAGGAAACAAGTTCCCCAAACTTGAAAGCCAATTGCTCCAGATTTAATAGCATTGAAAGCCAATTGCTCCATATTTTGAGATCTAACAAAACCAAAAAAGGTCCCTCTTCCATCTTTGCAACTTATAGCTAAAAACAAAAGAAAATGTCCAAAAATTTTTAAAAACTCATTACCCCCGAAATGTATTTGATAAGCCTTAAATTCTTATCATACACCAAGAGCCTACCAAAAACTTGCGTCTGATAAATACTACAAGATTTTGAAGGTCCAACGATTGTACCCAAAAAGAAGAAAAACTACAGTAGTGAAGTTTTAACCTATCTAATTATTTTTTGGTATATAAAATACTACGTACTTTGATATATCTAAAGCCTAAAAGCCAACAAACTCAAAAAACACTCTAAAAGTTGCATTCAAATATTGAGCCACTATCTCACTAGCTAGTTCAAGGGTTCATCTATTGGCAAGCCTCTTGAGACCCTATTAGCTCGAACCTACAGCCCCATATTTCTCCCAAATTAAGCAAGTTTGAAAACACTAGATCCTCGACTCCAAGCTTGTACAGCCTGTGAGATTCTTTCAGGACTGCAACGCGTTCGGGTGCCAATTTATCCTTGAAACCATAGGCAAATCCCAAGTCAAAGAAAAATCTACGACAGAAATTAAATTCCTATTTTTCCTTCTCCAAATCAGCTCCACAAAGCATTATCCAAGTAGAGCTTCACACAGTCTTGAGCATTTCATTTAAATTCTCTTTTGAAACTTCGGACAATTCAAAAATCTACAATAGACATTAAAGAATATGGTTATTACTGACACTTAACTATGTGTATGTGAAAGAATAAGAGTAGTTTAAATTTGAGAGATGAGACATTAAGAGTTAATATTGTGCCTCATTAATGTAGAAATGCAAATAGAGGCAATGATGTTTTCATAAAGAATGAAATATAAATTAAGATAAATATCTGTTGTCCTTATCTAGCTAGAAAATATTGAAAGATTTGTCTTTATTATTAGAAAATATTTTGAGAAAATATAACAGAATGTCTCATATTACATGTTATGACTATGAATGACACTAGTTGAATTGCCTTACCTCACACAATTCATATTGCCAAAGTATGTTCAGTCTCAAAAGAGAAGGAAAGATATTTGATAGGGACAAAGCATCTATTATAGAAAACGATACCTTTAAGTGGAGTGTTTTTACCCATACTAGAGAGTTCTTTTCAAAACATAGTTTAAATTAATACTATGAAACAATTTTAATGTTGATTATTCAATAGTAGTTTTAAAATAATAAATTTATATTTCTAGATTTTCAAATGACATATGAAATCAAACAAAACTCCACTTGCCTTATGTAACAACTTTGGCATTAAGTGTTTTATTCATAAATACTCATTAAGTTTGCCATAGGAGATTGAAATATATCTTCATAAATGTATTAATGTATTGGTAAAATAAAATGTCTGAAGATTTTGAATTTTACCAATCATGGCATATAGACTACGTTATAGAAGTAGACTAGTCAGAGAGTTATGGTAGAAAAAAGAGCTTGCTCTATTAGTAGTCATAATACAAGATTTTGTGAATTATTTTCTACCAAATTAAAGTATTAAAGATATTTATTTATTTTCTTTTTGACAACCATTAAAAATTAATGTCTCTATTCTTGTACTTAGAATGTTTGTACAAGGGATAAAGCTACAAATGTATAAGAGGTAGAAAATAAAGTTACAATAGGTTGATTTGAACGTTTTGTGTGCATAATTTCTTGATTAGATGCATTGGCAAAGAATATACAGTGCTTGATTTACACAATTTGAGATATGTGTCTGTATCAAGAAATGAATACTTTAGGACATAGTAAATAGCAGTTTGAATTTTTCTTTACTCTTGTACAATGAAATTGACTGGTTATTGATATAAGTACAAGTTTAATTCTGAAATATACTCGTTTGATTGCAAGTATACAAGTCAAATTAGTAGTTTTAGGGCAAATATCGGGTCAATCCCACAAAAAGCTTTTTTTTGAAAGTACTAGCACCTTACTTACTCTATTATTTAGACTAATAATCAATTTGAGCAAAAAAAGTTATAGCTACTACTACCTAACTAATCTTAACTAGGCATTTGTAAGGTAACAATGAAGAAAATTCACTAAATACTTGAGTCTAGGGATATAGATTCCACTTATGGCATAAAAGACATAAATAAATAGATTTAACTCTTGTTACAACCCGTGTTTAACTAGGGATTCATTTCCAATGTTATCAAATTTCATTCTTATGATGAAATGGCCTAGAATAGACTAGTTTTCCTTATTCTCATGGTGAATAACTAGGTCTAGTCTTGTTTACTTCATGAAATATAAGTTTAATCTACTTAAGTGTATCTCTATTCTCATGAGTCTACTACTTAAGTTCTATTCATATTGTTCCATTATTATATCCAACTTTCATTGAATAATAATGACGGGTTTTTGATATAAGTACAAGTTTAATTCTGAATTTTACCTATTTGGATTGCAAGTATACAGGTCAATTTAGTAGTTTTGGACAAATATCGGGTCGATCCCACGTAGAGCGATGTTATCAAGTACTAGGTCTTCACTTACTCTATTATTTAAACTACAATCAATTTAAGTAAGAGAATCTATAATTATTACTACCTACAAATCTTAACTAGACAATTGCAAGATAACAAATGGGAAAAATTCACTAATTACTTGAATCTAGAGATGTAGATTTCAGTTATGACATAAACAACACAAATGAATAGATTTACCTCTTGTTACAAACCTTGTTTAATTAGGGATTCATTTCCAATATTACCAGATCTCATTCTCATGATGAAATGACCTAGATGTAGTCTAGTTTTCCCTATTCTCATGGTGAATAACTAGATCTACTCTTGTTTCCTTCATGAAATACAAGTTAATCCACTTAAGTGTACCTCTATTCTCATGGGTCTACACATCAATCTCTACTCATATTGTTCCATCATTATTACCAACTTTCATTGAATAATAACAACTAAGACCTTGCTATTGATGATCAAGCAACAACAAGTGATAAGCATGCACAGGTAGACAAGTTAATACAAGATGTAACAAGTGTAAATCATGTCTACTTCATATCAAGTAGCTATAAGTTTCATCTTGTGAGAACCCGAAAATTATATTTATATTGATATTCTCAAAAATTATATATATATATATATATATTTGTATTCTAATCTAATTGCCTTGAATCTTTGGTTAATCTAACGGTTGAATCGTGATTTTACTCCTATTGCCTCATTCAATTTATTGCATGTTGGTTTTCTTGGGGTGATATACCAATACGTCCAACTAGCGAGGTAGGTGCGATAAATTTTGTGAACTAGAGGGAGATTTGTACAAAAGGGGTTATTGTGCTACAAGGTGTTTTCGAAACGTATTTTTTTGAAATTTTCTACTTTGAATGAATTATATTTCTTAGTAATTGGAAAATGATTTATATATGATTTTATACCTTCTTGTTTCCGTCCAATAATTTTGAAAACATTTGCAAGGGTTTAATTGAAGTAGTCAAACTTATTTGGTTGTGCAAACTCTATTTGAGTGGAAATGAAAGGTTAATCTTAGCTAATTACTTTTAGAATTATTGGATTTTTGACTTTGATCAAGACTAGTTTTAGTCTTCACCTTGGAAGCAAAATAGACCAAGACATTTCATTCCTTTTCTTACCTCTTGGCCGACAATGGAGTGGAAAAATCAGCCATAATCTTCTTATCTCGACCAAGAGCTCCCTAGACCAGTCTTCAACCGAGAGAAAGTGGGGGATAATTTGCTCATTGCATGACTAGCCACAATTTTTGACCAAGTCAAAACAGCTTCCATTCCTTCTTATTTCCATTCAGCTTAACCGAAAGCCAATTTCCCCTTTCTTCACTTCATGTTGGAGCCGAGAGAGAGAAGAGAGTTGAGAAAAAAAAAACTTCATCCTCTCCTTCTTATCATCAGCCAAGAGTTAAGGCTGATTTAGCCATGGTAATTCCACAAAATCTCCCTATTTCGTCAAGCCTAAACCATGAGTGAGAAAGAGACAAGAAAGCCATATTGGGAGGTGAAGAAAACGGAGGAAACCTGGACCGAAGGCGAAGGAAGGGCTTGTAGTACTTATTCACGTGACTGGATGGCATATATCTTGTACAGTTTAGATTTGGATTCATTTTGTGTAATAGTTGGGCTAGTGTGACTGTATGGAATTGAAGTGGATGTATGTGAACGTTCCACGCTTAGAATTAGTTTCCGCTTCACTTATGATATGTAATTCTTGGAAAATTTGATGTAATATTTGAGATTTATATGGTAATTTGTTTGAGGACTGTAGTGAGTGACTGAGTTCCGGCGAGAGTTGGGCAGGCGGTCCGCCGAACCCTTTGGTTCGCCTTAGGGTGAGGTGGGGCTGTCACACATCTACTCAATAGATCTAGAAATTTAGTTACTCATGTAAGATATAACAAGTAAACTCATAGCTTCATTGCATAAACACATCATGAATCATAAGTAAAAGATAGATTAAAGAAAGCTTAGCCAAGGTTAATAAAGAAGCTCCCAATGATCTTCAATTTCTTCAACAAAATGGTGTACAATGAAGTCTCCAATTATTCTCCACAAAAACTCCTAACTAGAGAGAACAAGACAAGACTCCTTCTTAGTTCTATCTAAAATCTGATATGAATTCCTTCTAATATATTCTACTCTCCTCTTGTAATGATTCTAACATCTAATTGTCAAGAGAGTAAAAAAGGTGGGCTTTGGACAAGACATAAAGCTCATTTCCTCTTCCTTTTTGCATCAGAAGCATGTGCAGCCGAAATTCTCTCTCCAACTATAGCTGAAAAGTAGTGTAAAAACAAGGCAAGTGGCTGAGCAAATTGCAGAAATCAGGCTACAATACACGACTTGAGAATACACGACTTGAGCCCGCGTATTGCCAAGTTGCGTATTCAATTCTGTGTACTTGACTCCACTTCAACTGTTATTTTCTCAATGATAGAGGCCGAACTAACTCTTGGGAAAAACATGAAAGTTGTAGTTTTTGAGTTAGCTTTCCAATACTTAAGAATCATCCAATTTGGAGCTCTATGGACCAAGATATGATCGAAATACTATCAACTGGTCAATCCCCTGTTTCAACTCTCGACCATACAAATCAGCTTCTGTGTTTTGACTTTTTGGCCAGGAAAACAACTGAATTGGATTTTGATGTCTTCATACCAAATGTAGATCTATCTCTTAGATTCAAAATGGTATAAAGATCACCTCGATCCAATGTGTGTAGCTCAAGATACAGCCGAAATACGAAGATGCATCAAAACTATCTTCACTTGCATTTCTTCAATTGGATGTTTTGCTTTTCATGTCTTCTTAAAACCTCTTCCAATCAGCAATTATCATCTAATTGTCTTCTCAATTTATGCCATTTGATGATTGACTCATTAAACCTACAAAAACATGTAGTTTTTACCATAAAAATTTATAGAAATGCAATGTTTGCCATTTAAACCATAAAATGCATATCTTTACCAAAACCCTAGTTAATTAATTATAAAACTAGTGAAAACACACCAAAACTAACTAATAAAACATACTAAAAACACGTAAAATATATACTTGTCAAATACCCCCACATTTGAACCATTGCTTGTCCTCAAGCAATAAAAAATACCAACCAACAATTATCCAAATTCTTGAAAGTAAACATATGTGTACCATTCAACTTTATTTCCTCAAAACAAGGTAAATAACCATTGTGCAATCATTCATTAATCCTCAAGTACTCATAATATCAAGTAAAGGAGAGTCAATTATACCATAATTTTGGTTAGTTCAACTCAATTCCTCATCCTTATCCAATTTTACAAACAAGTAACTTATATGGTCAATAGAATGCTTCCTAAACCCATGATCATCTTCTTATTTAACTTAAAGAGAGATTTATTTATATCATATAGCTAACTAATACTTAAGTTGTAAAAGTGTCTTTTGACGTGAAAATCGATATTTCTAGATGAAGATCGCCGGTTACTCAACACTTCACATACTCAAGTTGCTTTGCATACTCTTAATTCTAGTATCGTTTTACCCGAAAGTCGACATTTTTACATGAAAACTCTCGGTTACTAAGTACAGGAACCATTGGAGTAGAATAACTCTTATTCTCTCTCTTTTTTTTTTCTTTTTCTTTTTTCTTTTTTTTATTTTTTTATTTTTTCAAAGTAAGTCCTCAAAAGTATAATCTTGAGAAGAGTATTACAATTATTGACCATACTTATCACTTAACTTCTAAAATCAAGTAAAGAGAAGAAATTTCATCAAATTTGCAAAATATCAACATAATTTTCTCTACTTTGCAAGATATACTTTCCTATACATACACAAATTATAATCACATAATATTTATTTCTAAATTAAATGAGAAAAGAAGTATCAAAATCACATATATTTATCTCAAAAGTAGAAGAAATTTGAACTACTAATGGTATGTAACTTGTTACCCCTTGGATAAAATCAAAAAATTTTGAAACCTTTTTGGGGCAATTTTGCAAATTTGGACAAGATTTTGAAAAATTTTGACAGAATTTTCCCTTAAAACTGGACGAAACTCCCTGCCTGCAAACCCAAAAGAGACAACATTTAAGCACAAGAAATATGTCCAATAACATGGCCAAACATAGTAACATCCAACAGACAATTCTCCTCCCTCCCTCCCTCCACACTTAACATACACATTGTCCTCAATGTATAGGGGAAAGGAAAGAAACAAAAATAAGAACAAATTACTCCCCCAGTTGAGATGGCTGCGGTCCAGTTCAACCTTGAATCACGAGTCATCGACCGATCAACCATCGACAATCAACTATCTATTAAAAACTGCCACAAGTTCCAATATTCAAAATAAGAAATTCAAGGTAAACATCCCTTGCAAGTTAGAACAAACGACAACAACCAGAAAGAAAACAAAATGGAAAACAAAGATAAAGAAAATAAATCCGGCGAAACTTCAGGCGTCACTCTCGTCATCTCACGGAGGAGGCAGAGGAATGCCTAAGTGAGATTCAATACGCTCAATGTGAGTGTCCATCCTCCCCAACCGGTAATCAATGTCATCCAAGCGAGTGAAAAGCCTTTGCTAGTTGGATTGAGGATGATGCACTAGGGGAGGTGGTGGTTGAGCAGAGGTGGATGGGCCAGCCTCACCGCCACCATGCCGCGCCTTGGAACGCCTCTCCGTAAGTCGATGATGGACAGCTGCCACGTCAATACCCATGCTTCGTAGTGAGGTAAAAGTTAACTCGGCACTCGGGCGAACTACTTGTTCCGTAACTCCAGCTAAATTAACCCCCATCCGTTCGAATACCAATGTGAGTAGGCGAGGGAATGCCAACTTGAAAGAGGTTGTCCGACGCCTCGCCGTTAACCGTATGTAGCTGATGATGATGTTTGGCAATGGAATATGGGCATATGAGGTCTCCCGGTTATGGAACATACAGTCGAGGAAGTAGATATCACTCTTCTGGACCTCGCTATGACCCGTTTTCTTGGGGATCATATTATGTGCCATCATATTAATAATGAGACGATGGCGAACGCCAAAAACGCTAGCAACTATCATCTCTTTCCTCGAAGAATGGAAAGGTTGGTATTCCAAATCAAACCTTGTCATGACATGTGATGGATCTTACCTCTTATTGGGAGCGATGAATCTCTTTTTCAAATCGACTACTGGACCTTGGTCGCGACAACCCAAAATTGCTACCAAACACTGCCGTGACAAGGAGATGTGCATTCCCCGGACCCAAGATTCTACCAATTCGCCACTATGCCGTGCTTTGTTGATAATATTGGCATAAAACTCACGCACTAACTCTGGATAGTAGTAGGTGGGCAATCGAAGAATCGGCACCCAACCTAGTTGGTTGAACGCTTTCGAAATCTGAAATGCAGTCTCGACCTCGGAGCTCACATGCTTTTCGAACAAAAACTCCAGGTTAGCATGTGCTTCATACCACTCCTGGTGTTGCCGCGTGGAAAATCGTGTGCTATCAAATATCACTGGCTCAGTATGTCACGCAGTTCTCCCCCGGCCCGGTGACGTCGAGGAGCAGGTAGAGGTGAAGGGGATCGCACCTCCTCTTCAGTTTCTTCTACTTCTTCACTATTTTCCATTTCTTCAGTCTCTTCACTAATAGAGAAAGAATATACCACTTGTTTTCCTCTTGCCATAGTACCTAAAAAAAAATTCAATCAGTCCATATACTATAACATAGCTCACACATTGATAATAATGCATGTTGAAAAGCCAAAATCGGCGCAAATAACCACAAGTTCATATTCCTATGCCATAAAGAGTTAATTGAGTATTCAAAACGTCCAACAATATAACAAGAGAGAATGACTGTAAAATTGCCAAAGATTGTAAACGTTACTAATTTACTCAAAATAGATAACAATTATATTCCAATCAGTGAAATTAGCGTTAATCATGATTATAGCAATCGGTAATTAACAACAATACTGCGCAATTAACTATAATCATGGTTAAACAAAAATTATCCTAATAACTCACAAAATCATCCAAATTTCTCCCTGTACATAATGCACATGCTAAAATGTCATCAACCAATCATTTTATACCATAATCATTGATCACCAATGGCTTAAAAATATTTCACACCAACTTACTAATTTTAGCCAAATCTAGCAATTTAAAAATTTAAAGAACTATTAATCATCAATTTACTACATTTGAACATGTAAACATACTTAAACAACCTTAAGAAGTATAATAGAGGCCAGAAACAACAATATATATCATCAAAAATTCGGAATTAAAAGATGTTAGAAAACTCAGGAAATTGAAAAATATAAACTTCCAAAATACGAAGATTTAATGAAAAAAACTTACCTCAATCACATAAAAGGATGTTTGGTAATGCTAAATATGTGAAAATCCCTATGAAACACCCTCCAATTGACCTCTAATTGAAGAAATTAACAACTAGAAACCTTAGCCTTCAATCTCCTTAAAATCGATTTTTAAGATGTTTTCGTTGGATTTTAATCGGTTAGAAAGGTTATATGATGCTCAATAGGTGTTGGATTGATGATTTTTAGCCAAGATATGGAGCAAAAATGGAGTTTTGTGAATTGTGTGTGAGAGGAGAAGAGAAAACATGAGTAGAAGCAGTGTAAGAATGAAAAATTGCAGTTCGCGTATTCGCTTTTATGCTCGAGGACTCAATACGCGACCATAATACGCGACTTGCTAATGGCATATTATGCTTTATAGATGCGGATTGTAATACGCGACCAGTGAATACGCGACGTCATGGTCACGTATTTCTGGTGATCGCATATTCTTCTTTTCAGATGCGGATTGTAATACACGATTAGTGAATACGCGATGATGGGGTCGTGTATTTCTAGTGATCGTGTATTCTCCCTTGCAGGTGCAGAATGCAATACGCGATCTTTAATACGCGACTTCAAGGTCACGTATTGGGTCGCACTTTCTGCTTTTCTGTAGTTTTTCTGCAGAAATTCATACTTAACCAACTTTTCGACTATTACCCACAAGAACTCAAAATGCATATTAAACCATTCTTTTGTCAATTTTAACATTGCACGCACATGTAAAATGGTAAAAACATGCATTTTACTCCTTTTAACGAATCGAAAACACCTTTAACACAAATCGAGGGGTTAAGTTCGTCGATCAAATTTTGTCTTTTCCATCTTGAATGGTCATCCTTGCTTCCGTTTGTCGAACCCATAGCACAAAAAAAAAATAAACTAACTTAATTATGTGTTAAATATAAAATCATACCAAATTAACATTTTTAACAAAAACATTAGATTACCTCCCAACTAACGCTTTTGTTTATAGTTGTTGGCTCGACTCAAAAGGTTTGGATCTTTAAGTTGAAGAAGAGTCATCCAAATGACATATGAGTCATTTGGGAACGATTTCACCCGCCAAGTAGGGTTTAAATCTTTATCCGTTGACCTTGAATCGTTCATTTCTTACATTAACTACTTCAACGGCTCTATAAGGAAACACTTGCATGACTTCAAAAGGTCCCGACCACCTTGACTTTAGTTTTCCGGGAAACAACCTAAGGTATGAGTTATATAATAGCACTTTTTGCCCCACCTCAATTGTTTGAGTACGAGATGTTTATCATGCCAATATTTGACTTTCTCCTTATAGATTTTTGTATTCTCGTAAGCATATAGTCGGTGTTCTTCTAGCTCGCTCAGCTCAAGTAGTCTCCTCCCACCTGTAAGACATAAATCTAAGTTAATCGCTTTAATTGCCCAATATGTTTTATGTTCAATCTCTACAGGCAAATGACAAGTTTTTTCAAATACTAATCAATATGGCGACATCCCCAAAGGTGTCTTAAATGTTGTTTCGCCCAAAGGTGTCTTAAATACTAATCGAGATGTTTCGCCCAATACTTCCTTGATTTATTCACCGTTTTCTCCAAGATGAGCTTGATCTCTCGGTTGGCTAACTCAACTTGTCCGTTTGCTTGTGGGTGGTATGGTAGTGATGTCTTGTGCCTACAACCATACTTAAGCAATAAAGAGTTAATTTGATTATTACAAAATGCTTTCTTTCATCGCTTACTATGACCTTAGGAATATCAAACCGATAAAAAATATTCTTTTTGAGGAACCGAAATACAATCTTAGAGTCATTAGTAGGTGAAGCGATTGCCTCCACCCATTTAGAAACATAATCTATTACTACTAAGATGTATTATTAAAAGGACTAGAAAATAGTCCTATAAAATTCATCCCCCAAATATCAAATAATTCAACTTCTAAGAAAGTAGTAAGGAGCATTTTATTTTTTTCTTGAGATATTCCCAGTTCTGTGGCATGCATCACAACTTTTAACATATTTCCTAATATCTCGGTACATTTTTTGCCAATAAAATCCCGATTGCCATACCTTTGTCACCGTTTTCGAAGTGCTAAAATGATCACCCGTTTCTAGATTATGCTAATGATATAAAATATTATGTACCTCATTTTCGGGAATACATCTACGCACCATACCATCGGCACAATGTCTATAAATCAATGGTTCCTCCCAAAAGTAACTTTTCACATCTTGCAAGAATTTCTTCTTTTGATGATAGTTAAAATCCTTTGGTATCACTCCACTTACCAAATAATTAATGAAATTCGCATACCATGGAGAATTGACAATGGTTAGGACAAATTCATCCGAAAAATTCTTTTGAATGGGAATTTGATCGCTGATTGGGATATATTCCAGTCGTGATAGATGATCTGCCACAAGATTCTCCGATCCCTTTTTGTGCCTTATCTCCACATCAAATTCCTGCAACAAAAGAATCCACCGAATTAGCCGAGGTTTCGCGTCTTTCTTATGTAGCAAATATTTGAGAGTCGAATGATCCGTATAAATGATAACTTTAAATCCTACTAAATAAGATCTAAATTTATCTAAAACAAATATCACCGCCAATATCTCCTTTTTCGTTGTTGCATAATTGAGTTGTGCCTCATTTAGTAATTTGCTCGCATAGTAAATGGCGTGTAACCTTCCTTCCTTTCTTTGCCCTAAAATCGCTCCAACCGCATAGTCACTTGCATTGCACATCAATTCAAATAGTAGCGACCAATCCGGTGAAGTTATAATTGGGGTCGAAATCAATTCCTTCTTCAACCTTTCAAAAGCAACCAAACAACTGTCATCAAATTGAAAAGGGATATCTTTACATAATAAATCATACAATGACTTTGTTATTTTAGAAAAATCCTTAATAAAACGTCTATAAAAGCATGCATGTCTTAGAAAACTTCTTATCCCCTTGACATTGCTTGGAGGAGGCATTCGCTCGATGACTTCAATTTTTGCCTTATCACCTCAATTCCCTTAGAGGAAATCTTGTGCCCTAAAACGATTCCTTCTCGCATCATGAAATGGCATTTCTCCCAATTTAGCACAAAATTTGTCTCCTCATATCTTTGCAAAAATCAAATCCAAATTATGAAGACAATGGTCAAAAGATGAGCTATATACCAAAAAATTATCCATAAATATCTCCATAATTTTCTCAATATAATCAGAAAATATGGCCATCATGCAACGTTGAAAAGTAGTAGGGGCGTTGCATAGGTCAAATGGCATCCTTCTAAACGCAAAAATGCCATAAAGACAAGTAAACATGGTCTTTTCTTGATCCTCCGGAGTTATAACTATTTGGTTATATCTTGAAAAATCATCAAGAAAATAGTAAAATTCATAACTGGCTATTCGTTCCAATAATTGATCAAAAAAGGGTAAAAGAAAGTGGTTTTATCTTGTAACCGCATTTAATTTGCAATAATCAATACACACTCTCCACACAACCATAAACTGAGATGGAATCATCTCATCATTTTTGCCTGTAATTATAGTGATTTTATCTTGTTTTGGTACAACATGAATTGGACTAATCAAAATACTATTGAAAATAGGAAAGATTATACCTGCGTCGAGCCATTTAAGAATTTCATTTCTTACCAGCTCTTTCATATTTGAATTGATCTTCTTTGCGTTTCCACCACCGGTTTGTAATTATCCTCTAATAGAATGTGGTGCATACATATAGAAGGACTTATGCCCTTAATGTCTGAAATTGTCCATCCAATTGCCTTCTTATACCTTCTTAAAACTCTTAGCAATTTTGCACATTGCTCTTCATCTAGGTGAGCACTAACAATGACCGGTAAAATATTATTTTCTCCAAGAAACTCGTACCTTAGATGAATTGGAAGTGGTTTGAACTCTAATTTTAGAGATTCAATCTCCAAAGGTGGTGGTAACCCTTTTTTTTGGCCAAAACTTTCATAGACATTACCCCTTTTATAGGGTGCTTGAAATCCAAATATTTGGCCAATTCTTCAATCTCTTCACAATCTCCCTCTTGCATGTCTAAATTCAATAAACAAAACTCAAAAGGGTCGAAGTCAAAATTGACTCGGCTCATCTCTTGGGTTAGTTTATCAATGATGCCAATAGAGCAAGAATGATCGGTAAAAGAATGGTATTTTTTTATTTCATTCAAATTGAACTTTACCTCTTTTTCACCTACTTGAAATTTAAGTTTATCATTTTTGACATCAATAATAGTACTTGCAATTGCTAGAAATGGTCTACAAAAAATAATTGGTATAGACATATTTTCTTCCATATCTAAGACACAAAATTCACGGAAATGATGAATTTTTAAACTTTAATTAATACATTCTCCAACACTCCCAATGGATATCTAATAGACTCATCCGCTAGTTGCAAGGTAATATTAGGGCGTTTAAACTCATGCAAACCTAATTGTTTAGTCACCGTTAAAGGAATTAATGATACACTAGTACCAAGGTCACATAATGCTTTAGAAAACTCGATGTTACTAATAGTGCAAGGTATAGAAAAACTCTTCGGATCCTTCAATTTCGGTGGTAGGTTGTTTTGTATGATAGCACTGCACTCCTCCGTTAATGCTATTGTTTCGCAATCCTCCAATTTCTTTTTTCATGTCATGATCTCCTTGAGAAATTTTGCATACGAAGGAATCTGCAAAATAGCATCGACAAAAGGGATATTAATGTGCAATTATTTGAAAATTCTAACAAATTTTTGAAAATCTTTATTGAACTTATTTGGCTTGAATCTTTGGGGAAATGAGACTGTAGGAGGTATTGAAATGGTAGTGGAAAATGATGGTTGATCTTCTCTTGGTTCCTCCCGACTATCTTCCTCCACACTTGCCTCTTGGTTTCTCCTCTTTTCGTCTTATTTTTCACTCTCATTTTTCTCCCCTTCAAGCACTGGAGGATCCTCTAATTGTTTACTATTACGAAAAGTAATGACCTTGACATGCTCCTTGGGATTCACCTTCGTTTTATTAGGTAATTTTTCTTGATTTCTATTATTTAAAGAACTAGTAATTTGGTCAATTTGGACCTCAACATTCCTATACATTGTAGTAAGTTGGTTCAATCTTCCTTCTACTCCCTCAAACATATCCGAAATAACCTTAGCAAGTTTTTCCACCGCGATCTCCTAACCCGGTTTAGTTTCCGTTTGTGGTTGCCTTTGTTGGAATCCCGACGGATTGGTTGGCCTTTGTTAATTGTCTTGATCTTTTCATCCAAAACTTGGACGATTTCTCCACCCCGGATTGTAAGTGTTTGAGTAGGGGTTATTTTGAGCATTTCGATTGTAGTTGTTGACAAACTGTACCTACTCAAAATCAATACAATCATTAGTATCATGTTCACCTCCACATATTAAACAACAAGCCACATGTGCATTAGATGAATTTGGACCAACTTCGACTTGTCTATTAAGTAACTTCACCACATTGTTCATTTGGACACTCAACATGTTGAGAGTGTCCATTTCAATCATACCCGCATGGCATCTCGAATTACCTCTCTCATTGGCCCATTGGTAGTTGTTTGCAGCCATTTTTTCTATCAAACTTTGGATTTCTTGGGGTGATTTATCCATTAAATCTCCACCTGCAGCTGCATCAATAGTAGTTTTTGTAGAAAAAAATAAACCATTATAGAAAATTTGTACGATTAGCCAATTGAAAAATCTATGATGTGGACATTTTCGAAACAAATTTCTAAATCTTTCTCATGCCTCGTATGATTATTCGCCCTCTTGTTGGTTAAAACTAGTGATATCCATTATAAGTTTAGCCGTCTTACTTGGTGAAAAGTACTTATTCAAAAATAGTCGTGATAAATCATCCCATGTGGTAAAAGTGTTGGGAGCATGAGAGTGTAGCCAAATTTTAGCATTATCTCTCAATGAAAATGGGAACAACATTAGCCTTATAGCATCATCACTAACTCCATTCATTTTAATTGTATCACATATCTCCAAAAATGTGGCTAAATGTGCATTTGGATCCTCTACGGCATTACCTCTAAATTGAGATTATTGAACCATTTGGATTAATGATGGTTTAATCTCAAAATTGTTAGCGTTTACCGTCAGCCGCA
Organism: Coffea eugenioides; assembly: GCF_003713205.1. Taxonomy (NCBI): domain Eukaryota; kingdom Viridiplantae; phylum Streptophyta; class Magnoliopsida; order Gentianales; family Rubiaceae; genus Coffea; species Coffea eugenioides. Next base: position 45,736,863 of record NC_040040.1, read on the forward strand.
CTATACTTGTTTGGGATCCTTAAGTTCCTGGTAGAGCAAAATCCCTCAGAACTCGCCTATTTGTTTTGTTCTCCGTCATTTTTTCTTCAAAAGATAGCTCTGTTGCAATTTCCTCTATTGGTTGAATCTCTTCTTCTTTTTGTTGTGGTGTACACCTTCTTTGTCTATGTAGTATTTTTTCAATTTTCGGATCAAAAGGTGCTACTACACGTAAAACTTGGTGCATACACTACAAAAATGAAGAATAGAGACAATGTAGTAATTATATTACAAAAATAAATAAAAATTCAATCCAAAATATTAACAAGAATTTTCACTACACTAATATCAACAAAACTAATATAAAGGTCCAAATTAATAAAGTTTGTTAGGTCCTAATATTGTTGTTCCTCAACAGTGATGCCAAAAACTTGACGGATTTTTTATATAAGTACAAGTTTAATTTCGAATTTTACATATTTAGACTGCAAGTATACAGGTCAATTTAGTGTTTTGGGCAAATATCGGGTCGATCCCACAGAGAGCGATGTTATCAAGTATTAGGTACTCACTTACTCTATTATTTAGACTACAATCAATTTAAGTAAGAGAATCTATAATTACTACTACCTACAAATCTTAACTAGACAATTGTAAGATAACAAATGGAGAAAATTCACAAATTACTTGAGTTTAGGGATGTAGATTCCACTTATGGCATAAGCAACACAAATGAATAGATTTATCTCTTGTTACAAATCTTGTTTAATTAGGGATTCATTTTCAATATTACCAAATCTCATTCTCATGATGAAATGGCCTAGATGTAGTCTAGTTATCCCTATTCTCATGGTAAATAACTAGATCTACTCTTGTTTCCTTCATGAAATGCAAGTTAATCTACTTAAGTGTACCTCTATTCTCATGGGTCTACACATCAAGTTCTACTCATATTGTTCCATCATTATTACCAACTTTCATTGAATAATAACAACTAAGACCTTGCTATTGGTGATCAAGCAACAACAAGTGATAAGCATGCACAAGTAGACAAGTTAATACAAGATGTAACAAGTGTAAATCATGTCTACTTCATATCAAATAGGTATAAGTTTCATCTACTCAATAGATCTAGAAATTTAGTTACTCATGTAAGATATAACAAGTAAGCTCATAGTTTCATTGCATAAACACATCATGAATCATAAGTAAAAGATAGATTAAAGAAAGCTTAGCCAAGGTTAATGAAGAAGCTCCCAATGATCTTCAATTTCTTCAACAAAATGGTGTACAATGAAGTCTCCAATTATTCTCCACAAAAACTCCTAACTAGAGAGAACAAGACAAGACTCATTCTTAGTTCTATCTAAAATCTGATATGAATTCCTTCTAATATGTTCTACTCTCCTCTTCTAATGATTCTAACATCTAATTGTCAAGAGAATAAAAAATGTGGGCTTTGGACAAGACATAAAGCTCGTTTCCTCTTCCTTTTTGCATCAGAAGCATGTGTAGCCGAAATTCTCTTTCCAACTATAGCTGGAAAGTAGTGTAAAAACAAGACAAGTGGCTGAACAAATTGTAGAAATCAGGCTACAATACATGACTTGAGAATACACGACTTGAGCCCGCGTATTGCCAAGTCGCGTATTCAATTCTGTGCACTTGACTCCAATTTAATTGTTATTCTCTCAATGATAGACGCCGAACTAACTGTTGAGCAAAACATGAAAGTTGTAGCTCTTTGAGTTAACTTTCCAATACTTCAAGAATCATCTGATTTGGATCTCCATGAATCAAGATATGATCAAAATACTATCAACTGGTCAATCCCCTATTTCAACTCTCGACCATACAAATCAGTTTCTGTGTTTTGACTTTTTGGCTAGGAAAACAACTGAATTGGATTTTGATGTTTTCATCCCAAATGTAGATCTATCTCTTAGATTCAAAATGGTATAAAAATTATCTCGATCCAATGTGTGTAGCTCAAGATACAGCCGAAATACGAAGATGCATCAAAACTATCTTCACTTGCATTTCTTCAATTGGATGTTTTGCTCTTCATGTCTTCTTAAAACCTCTTTCAATCAGCAATTATCATCCAATTGTCTTCTCAATTTATGTCATTTGATGATTGATTCATTAAACCTGCAAAAACATGAAATTTTTACCATAAAAATTCATAGAAATGTAATGTTTGCCATTTAAACCATAAAATGCATATCTTTACCAAAATCCTAGTTAATTAGTTATAAAACTAGTTAAAACATACCAAAATTAACTAATAAAACATACTAAAAATACGTAAAATATATATTTGCCACGTATTCTCTTTTGTTTTCTGTAACTTACTCATCAACTTGCTCGACTTTCACATAACTTTTTCCATTCAATTTCAACTATCAATTTCGACTATACCTTATCAAGAAAATGGTGGAAAGTTGAAAAACAACTCATGGGAGTTTCAACAGTAAAAAATGACAAGTAGAAACAACTCATTCGGCTCTTGAATTCTCTATAAATAGCAGCTTTTGGAGATTATTTTCAAAACTTTGGAAGGCTAGAGAAACTCACCAAAAATGTAGATTTTACGAGAGTTTCCTTAGTTTATTAGTTAAGATAGTATAGAGTAGTTAGTATATGTTATCCTCCTTGTATTTGTAGCTAGATTTGGATTAACATTGAGGAGTAAATATGGAGAGGTTGATCTCGTGTGACAAGGGTGATATCTCTACTACTACTTTCTCTCTTGTATTTGATTTCATATTTAGTTATAATATAAGTTTGGATTTGTTTTTCTTCATGTTTAGTTAAAATTTATACCTAGGGTCATGAATGAACTTTCTGTATTTTGTTTGTGATATTTATTTGGTTATTTGATGATATTATTTTGAACAAGTTATTTATCATTTTTGCTTATCTAATCATGGTTAACCGCCATTAATTGTGATAATCTTAAGGTGTTAAGTTTGCAATGAGAATTGAAAATTAACACTAGTTCAAGGAAGTGATAAATCTAGAGAATTCACTCACAAGAATAGAGGAGCACCTATGTGGCTTTAGTGACTTGTTTCATGTAATTTCATTGAAAAAATAAGTTTGTAGTTAATTCATAACCACGAGAGTGGGTATGGCTTAATTACAAGTATAGTTAATTCACTACGAGAGTAGGTTTCACATACATAAGGAAATTATATCATAACTAGCCAAGATAATAGCATTCACTTAACTGGTAATTTCATTTGCAAGAATAGTAAGGAATTCCATGCCTCTAGGAGTTTTCTAGTGTTATTTTTATTACTTTTTATATTTATGATAGTCTAGATAATAAAGAAGTTTGAAAACTATCGGTAATTGAAAAACTAGTAGGTAAAAAACTTGCTTAAAAACCTGACTTCCAAACAGGCTCTATATTTGTTAAACCAATTCCTCCTTTGGAATTTTTACTAGGCCCAACCCAATTAGATCTTTTCGGCTCAGATTAACATGGTTCTAGTAGTGATAAGATCATATTAATTGATACCAACCCACTTAGGTTATTTAGGGGGTAACTATTGGTTTAATATCTAATAAAACAACCCATTTCATTAACCCACTCTTATTTGGCCCAAATTTGAATTAAATACATGTGACCCAATTTATCAAAATGTACAGATTCAGAACCAGCAACCCAACTCATTTTCGAAATGGGTCTCTTCTTTCCCAAATCAAGAAACCTTAATTTTTTTTGGTCTCTTGAAATCCCTAGAAGCAATCCTAACCATCACCATCTTCATCCGTCACCACCATCATCAGTCTCGACCTCCATCTTCCTTCACCTCACTGCCGGCGACTCTTCTTCGTGAAACGATAGCAGTCAGCTGTTGCTGCCATGGCTGCAAAATTGCAGTGGCAACAGCGCTGCTGCCTTGTTGCTTCTTTTACGGGGCTTCCTTTTCCTTAAGCCAGCATACACCGACTTTTTCTAGTAGAAAGGCTGGCGGCTCATCAACGATGGAGGGTCCTTCAACCCTCCATGGTCTCCCCAGAATTTGCTTCACCTTCTTTTTTTTAACCCCAAAACTTTAGTGATTTCCTTTTCATTCTTTAAGTTTACCCCAACACTAAAGACCATTTCTACTTGGACCCTAGTTCTTTAGGATTTTCCGCAGATTTGCCTGAAACAATAATTTACAACTAATAAAGATTTCTCCTTTTTAAGAAGTTATTAAACATTGTTCATCAATAAAAATTTATCAAAGCCAAGGTTTTAAAATTATCTACTCATGAACCAATAGATTACATACTAATCTCATATAAATAAGTTCTTAAACAACTAATAATTTCTGTAGAGAAATTGCAAAATTTGGAAATAAAGAATGAAAGTGATAATGATAAATTAAAGCTTACTTGATTAGATTCTCTGAAGAAGTATGTCCTAATTGGATTCCAAGTACTCTGTAGATTCTCTCCTTTCTTCACCAAAATTTCTATTATCTAGTAGTAAGTGAATAGTGAGATAGAGAGAGAAAAGAAGTATCTTCGTTTTACCAGATCTTTGTAGTATGAGTTGTTTTCCTCTTATTTAGATAACTTACATCTAGCAACTATCTAGCCACTACCAAACTTTTCTACCCATTATCCTATCCACTAAAGAAGTAACTACTCCATTAATAACTCACTTAATTATCATTGTTACTATAATTATTATTTTTTATGTCATTTGCACAACATTATCTATTTAATCAATTAAATACATATAAGAAGAAAAAGATACAAAAGTTTCGGTTATTACAACCGAAATTATATAATTAATTCTACAAATTGGCAAAGACATACATGTAGTGATTTTCCCCTTTCCATTCAAATATGTCTAATTTCTTACTGCCTCCTCTACTTGGCATCAATTGATGATTCCCAATTGTCCCTCCCTTGTGAAGGGGTTTAATTTTCGACTTTGGCTAAAGACTAGCAGCTTAAACAAGTCTCTTCCACCCTTCTTTAAACTCCTTTGGGGATCTGCTATTTCCTTGTTGTTGGCTGCTATGCAAAGATAGAAACAAGGGGATATTTGACGGCCATACCAACCTTCACCTTATCAAAGATGTAGTTGCTACTATGGCAAAATCCATGTCCATTGGACCCAACCTTCCTCATCTTAACAACAAGAAGGAAATTCTCATTAGATGGGATCTTCTCCCCTTGAATTTTTACAAACTCAACATTGATGGTTCATTAGTGGGCAACTTGGGCCCTTGCTGCAGTAGGGGACCTTATCAGAGACTAGGGATAATTTCAGAAGCCTCTCTTGAGGTTTTTGACAATTTTACTAGACTCCTCTAAAGTTTGTAAAATTACACAAACCTTCCATGAGATTAAGGTTTTGATAACAAAATTAGTCCAATTAGAAAAAGTAACATTTAAAAAGTACTTTAAAGAGATAGAAATTTTTTTTTCCATAAATATCCCTTATGCATGTATATAAGTTGTATTAGTAAAAGAATAAAAATAATTAAAAGTTAGAAATAATTAATAAACATATTTTATCACTCAAAAGTTTCAAATTTAATAAATTAAACAACAAAAATAAGTAACAAAACTACACTAATAACCACAAGATTTAGCAAAATAGACTAATCATCTCTTTTAACATGATGTTTGCTATGGTCCTTATGATTTTAAACACAAATTTTTTAAATTTTGCATTTCTTTTCCTTTTTCTCGCTACGGAATTACTTTATAGCTGTTACAACTTTAAGAGTTTCAAAAAAAATATCCTCATGAACAACCTTCTTTTGGCCTATATTTTTTCTTCTATCAAAGCCCTTCTTTTCACGTTGTGTATAACTAATATTTGGTCATTGTCAAATTTTATCAATCACAAAATAGCGCCATTAGATTTATCAATTGATGTATTTTGTAATTACAAGTTATCGTTCATCATTAAAGAAATTTTTAACAGTTATTTTCGTGAATTAGTTACTAATAATTAATTAGCACTCTAATTATTTAATCGTTAGATATTAGTAAAGGAGAAAGGAGGAAAAAGAAAGACATAATTTGAAAAATTTTCTTTTTAAAATCACAAGAATTGTAGCAAACATCATGTCAAAAGAGATGACTAATCTATTTTGCTAAATCCTATTACCATTAGTGTAGTTTTGTGCTTATTTGTGTTGTTTAATTTATTAAATATAAACTTTTTGAATGATAAAATGTGTTTAACAGTTGTTTCTAACTTTTAATTATTTTCATTATTTTACTAATACAATATATATACATGCATAAGGGGTATTAATGCAAGAAAAGTTTCATCTCTCTCCTTAAAGTAGCTTTTCAATATTACTTTTTATGATTGGGCCAATTTCATTATCAAAACCTTAATCTCAGGGGAGGTTTGTGTAATTTTATAAAACTTAGGGGAGGCTAGTGAAATTATTAGAAATCTCAAGGGAGGTTTCTAAAATTATCCCTAGAAACTTCCATGCGAATTAGGTAGTTCATGTTGAATTTGATGCTTTAGCTGTTATTGATTTACTGACTAATATCACTAACCCCAATCACGTTCATTCGTTATTATTAGATGACTGCAGGGTATTATTGGATTCATTCCAAGACTTCTATCAAACATAGGAAGGCAATCGATGCGCGGATAGCCTTACTGAAATGTCTTGGCTTACTGCCAGAGCCAAGACCGATAGTTTGTGTGCGACAGTCACTTTGCTCAATAAATAAGTCCGAAGTTTTAATTAGTGATTTGCAAAGGAAAATAACTTTATATAAGTGGTACATTTTGTCCTTCGCTATTTAAAGTTAGTTCATTTGGGAGGGTTAATAACAATTTATCACATTATTTTATTCTTTGATTTTTTATGTTATCCCATAACTTTTTTTGTGTCATTTAATCTATTGAAAAAACAAAAATACTTTTTTATTATGCTGATTTTTCTCTCTCTTCTTCTTTGAATTCCAAATTAGTTTTCCTTTTTAAAATTTTCATTTTCAAGAAAATAAAAAAAATTCTCAAAGCAATCATTTAGGATGTCCATTTGCACATTTTTTTTTGGTAAATGGGAGGTGTTGAATTCTGAACCTTTTATTTACAATCTCTCCCATTTTATTATCCAATCCAACCCTTCTATTGAAAATACTATATATATATAATTAGTTAATTACAAATGAATTTCTTCTATTCTCCTATTTAAGAAATCAAGAAAAATATTGAATTCTTATAATTTTACAATTCAAACTCAATCACCCATTTTTTACAATCACACATTAATGTGTCATTGATTTGGACATTATTTTTGTTCTTTTTTGTCTAATGGATTTTGGCTTATCAGGATTTTTTCTTTGCCATTTTTTATAAATAGTCAATTATTAGTTTATTCCTCAATAAATATACTTCTCTTATTTGAAACTTTACTACTATTAACTAGAATCGTCAAAATCGAATCACAGATTAAAATTCATTGAAAGAAGGAAATAAAAATCTAAAAAATAAAAATTTGAGCATAGTAGAGGACTAGGGGGGCACTTATACCTCCTAGATGATCAAATATCACCAAATAAAGGTTAGGAAGTAAAGTGAAAGGAATGCATTGGATGGTTTGGGGTGAGAGAGTACAAATGAGAAATTTCAGATTTGAATGCTCTCACTTATATTTAAGAGAAAAATGTAAGGTGAGAATTAGAATATAGCTAACCCACTACTTTAGCAGTAGTTGGCAACCAAGAGAATTTTAAAGTGCTACTTAGGTATAGATCAAAGGATCAAATTTGGTAGCTGCAAGATATAGAGAGGCAGTAACGTTTGGCGGTGGTGGGGCAGAATTTGGTAACATGTTCTGCAATCTTGGACTTTTGTAGTTTTATCCTTAAATTTTTTTTTTCTTGGATGTTATGGAATGTAAATTCATTCTCTGGCTCGTAATGTAGCATTCATTTTGCTTTAATTTATTTTTTTTTTTTTTTGGTGTTCAGTTCATTGTGGATAGGATAGTAGATTGTAAAATCAAAATTTAGTTGTATGATAAATTTCTTAGATTTTGCCAAAGAAAAGGGAAAAAATCGTAATTTGTGGCCTCAAGAGCACAGGATAAAACATGGGCTTCCTGTCACCTATTTCCAGGGAAATGTGAATTTGTTCCGTGAGAGTGTGTATAATTCTGGGTGGACAATAATTTAGAGTTTTCGTGGCAGCCTATCCCACTTAATTTTTTTTTTCATTTTTTTGAAATTTTATCCTGTACACAGAATTGAAATGGAAGGTAATATGTTGAATTGTTGAGTGCATTCAGTTGTGTGCTATTGTATTTTCTTTTAGAAATTAAGAGTCACTATGTGCTACCATTTATGCATCTTGTTGTTATCCTGTTATGTTTTTCCTTATAGTAAGGTCTTTACTCTGGTTGAGTTGGCATTGTAAAACTTGAGTAAAAAGTTAAAAGCTTTGCACAATTATTCATTGCTTAGTAAGATGGTAAACATCACAATCTATGGTCCTAATTTGAGGTTTTATTGTGATGTTTATCATCGAACTGGAATTCAGGCGCAACGGATCTTCTGTCCTACACTCTGTGCCATTTTCTGTCTCACTTTTTATTATATTGCTATTTTCCCTACATAAATATCATGTTTTAGTTCTTTTTGTTTCCTTAGCATGTTGTGAACAATAAATAGTTATAGCACCTATTTCGTATGTTGTACCCATGCAATTTCGATGCTGGAGCCAAAGTGCATACAAAAGATTTTGGTGAGGTCTGTGACTCAATGAGGGGTATCATAGGATTAATACTATTGCACAAAGTTCTTGAGCCAATGGATAGACGATGTTGTGCATTGTGCTGGCAAGTTAGGTTCTTCCAATGGAGTTGAACTCTAATGTGGCTAGTGCTTAACTGGAGATGTGAAGCTGAAAGTGTTATCTTTTCTGGAACCTACCCTGGATACTACACCATGCATATATCATGTCCACCCTTATTTTAATGTTACACCCACTTAACCTCCGAAGCTTTTTGCTCCATTTACTCAACTACACATACAGATGAGAAGCACAACGTAAGCTGTCATAAGGGGAAATTGGACCTTTCCTTTTCGTTTGATTTTGATGATGCTGTGTTCAAACATTTTTGAGAATTTGAAAGCAGCTTCATCTAGCATTTTTAAGAACATGTAATAGTATTTCTAGCTTTCTTTTTTCTTGTCCACATAGTTATTATAGATCATCTAGTATTCTGGATAAAAGAAGACATGTTGCAGGAGGGTGTTTTCAACCTTTTATGATCTGCACCTTGTAAAGTTTCAGTTTTTAGGAAAATAAAAAGCTTCAGTTGAATGTAGGGAGTTAGACACACACACACAAACACAAAAGTAGGTCCTGCATTCTATTTCTTTATCATATTCTTAATTACCTATAATTCATGGTGATGCTTTTTCATTAGCTCAGCTTTTGCCTTTATGGTACTTCAATATTTTTAACTTGATCTGATGAAGTTGTAGCTGGTTGGTGGTGGTAGGGTATATAGGCAGTGACAGGCTAGTGGGTTGTCGGTGCTGGATCTGGTAGAATGCGCAATGTGGCTTTATCTGTAGAGTTTGATGAAGGTTGGTTAATGTGGTCTGGACTCTGGCAAATTGAGATGCCTGCTGAAGGATTGGGGTATTCGGTCAAAAAGAAGATGAAAGGAAAGAGAAAATGGGAAACTGAAAAAAAAAAGAAATAAATGAAAGGACTGGAAAATAAGGGATTACAGATATTTATCTTATATATGAACCTTACTACTCTTTCAATTATCGCAAACTTGGAACATGGTAGTTTGAATTCAATGGAATTGTCTAAGGTACATACTTCTAAAAGTTCAGTGGTGACTTTGAAAATAAATCTAATTAAATTAGCAAGATCATGGGGTACAAATAGTTCTCGAAGCAGTTTTGACCATTCTTTTATACACAATGCTGTGAAATGTGAATGCATAAGTCATAACCACTTGCTTCCCTCTTTTTCCCCCTCTTTTTTTCTTGAGATAGGCTATATAAGCATTAATCATTATCATTATCATTACTATATAAAAAGTATGAATGTTAGTATTGGGGAGTGCAAGTGTAAGCACTTTTTTATCTTAGTTTTTGTTATCCCTAAATTACCCTCATGTCTTTTAATTAGAATTATTGCATTTTAATGTGGCACTAATTAAAAGAAATAAAACACTCCAATTGATTACATTTTAATGGTATTGGTAATTATAATTAAAAATTTCTCATTAAAAACTATTTACCTACCCTTAGACTCCATCTCCTATTATTATATGTATCAAAATTTCTTAATTGAAGCATGAAAATTTTCTTATTAGTCATTAGTTGAGATTGTTAAAAAAAATCAATTTCAAAAAATAGCTACTCTCTAGAAAATGGAGAAACATACAATGACAAGAAAACCCTTATTCATCTGTATATCTTCACACAAATATCACGAGCAAATTTTATAATTATGCACTTTTACCAATATGAAGAATTTTTCATGTTACACCCAATGAAATTTCAATATACAAAAAATGATGACACCTTTATAACTGAAATAACAATATTAAACTAGAAAAAAGAAATCTAAAATAGCACCATACAAACCACTATTATCATTAATATCAACCGATCAAAACAAGAAAAACTAAAATAAAATTGAAAACTATTTATAAAATGACATAAAGTAAATAGCTAATGAATTAAAATGCTAGAATACAATTCAAGTAATACCAAAGACAACATCCAAATCACTGATATCCAGGGGAAGACAAACATTGTTATTGACAATAATATAGTAATGCTTCATTTGTATTGGTTTGAGCAAACCAAATCCATCCATCAAGTCAGAAACCATCTCTAATGATAAAATAAGAATTATAATAAGAGTAAATATAAAATGAAGAATGATAAAATGAAAATGATATCCAAATTGTATTTGGTGATATTCAAAATACTCTTATTTTTCTAATGATTACATATATTTATTATATTGCAATATTAGTGAATAATGGAAGCAGTTATGAAATGAAAAGCTTTAAAATTAAGTAAATTTCATTTATAGTGACAATTGTAATTAGACAGATTTAATGCATTCCAGTAATTGATAATAATGATAGTGGTTATGGATTAAAAGTTGGCAATTAAAAACTAAAACACGGCAATATACAAAAAATTAATATTAAAATTATTAATTAGCCACAATTCTCATTCCAATTTCATGATCATCAAAAAAACTAATATTAAAACAAAAAATATTGTGCTCATATGAAAAAAGTAGACTTCTTGTTGCTCTTGCTTCGCATTGGATTGTGCTAAAAACATGAATAAAAGAAAAGGAAAATAGAAAAACTCCAACTATCTCTATCTATAAAATTTCAATTGTTAGAATGCACAAGCCAAAAAAACTTTACGTGGTGGATCATTTATACTCCATTATTGACAAAAATAGAATTAACATAATACAAAGAATTCAAATTACATTAATGTTTATTTTTCTAACTTAATTATATTCTTCGTTTATAAAAAATTGTGATGATTGTGGTTTATATGCAATAGAGTCATGAATATACAATAATTTTGGTAAAACATGATATTATCAATATTTGATATGTTGGAGTTCAAGCTATAAATCAAAAAGTATTTGGTTCATGATTTCAAATTCAATCCTAAGGGATATGTCAACTACATTGGAATGTTTTCTGCCTCTTTTCATTTCATAAAATTTTAAAAAGTAACTAGCTTTAAAAAATAAATAACATAAAAATATTATATTATGATGTTGATGATCAAAATTTCATAAAAAAATTTTAGTATCTGAAAAATAATATATTTTAAAATATTACAGTCACGTGCAAAGTACGTGAACTATTACTAATGCTATAAAAAAGAAGAAGAAGGGGGAAAAATAGCGTTAATGCTATTAAAATGTGTTAATATCTATTTAACGAAAAGCTGTATGATATGATTAGTTACATGAAGTTTTGCCTGGTAATAATAGTATACTTTATGATAGGACTTGTCATCATGATTTTCCACTATCCCCTTCTGCTAAAGGTGGTGGTCTGGTGGTTGTTCATATGCTGTTGATGCTAATATGCTTCTTTCATTATTTCCACATATAGTTTCTATTGATATCAAGAATTCCCACATCATTCTGGAGTTGCAGGCTGGTTTTGCAAATGTTGTAAGCGTAAGGTGGAAATATTGGAGCTGGGAAATGCTTATATTGCTACCATATTTTGCATGGATAGTAATTGGCAAATTAATCGTCACAATAACTTGTACTACTCTAAAAAACTGCTATTTTGCTTTTGAACTTGGTTTTGTCCTCAATCAGTAATGAACAAAAATTCTATTGATTCAAAGCAGGATATCATAAATAAAAAATCCGTTTTGCTGCATCTGAGAGTCCAGTCTATGTCAGGAATAAAAATGTTCATCTCTTAATCTGAATGATATTAGTTAAGTTCCAGAAACACGGAGTCTAGCTGCAATCACTGTGTGTGATCCTCACACTTATCTTTTCTTTTAGTACTTTTCTTATTGGGTTGACTACATTAGGGACACATTAGCTCTCATGATAACTCTACTAGAGTTTAATGTGACGGTGAAAAATTTATGTTGCCCCAAATGGTGAAAATATGTTCGACTTCTGTCAAGCTAAATGGCACTAATGTACATAAGTGTCAATGGAAGTATTTTTCTGAATTATAAATGCATAGTCCAAACTGTGGCTGACACATCAAACTGGCTTGTTGATCTCTATGAAGTTTTCTCCAGTAGGTTGATAAATTTTAGTGAAGGTTGTAAGATTCTTCTGAATCTTAGATATGTGCTAGAGTTTATTAAATATAATGATAAAGAAATGTTGAATGGGACATGTTCTACTTTGGATTAACCCCTCAAATTTGAAATGCCAGTTTGTGTAAGTTTTTCACTGAATTGTTTTGAGGTCCTTTCTGTAAGGATCGAAGACAACCAATCGAAAAGCCAATCGATAAGCAATTAAAATATCGCAATATAACAATAAGTAAATAAAAGGGAAAGAATTGCAAACCAATTAACTACGCAGCTCCTCTTGAGCTTGTAGGTTAATTTAAACAAGCTACTTCAAGTTGATGAATTACAATCACTCTTGTGTACAAAAGAAGGTTCACCTTCTCCTTGCCCCGAATTCCACTCGGTTAAGCCAGGACGTTTTACTATCCCTCAGGACAACCCTCACAGAGCTACACTCATGAAGTATTCACTCACAAATGAAAAGCTTACAATGAACCTCACACCACTAAGACTACAAATATTCTTTGAAGAGTATTTTCTCACTAAAATCACTCTAGATCTTTTGTATCTTCAGTGTGCCAAAGTTGTTTGAAGTGTCTGACCAACCACTATTTATATAGGACCAGGAAAGTGCCTCATTAATGCTTCCAACGGATAGAAAGTAGCTGAACAGTCAACTAGCCGTTGGTAGTGTTGAACGTCCGATAGCCCTGTTTTATGCGTCCGACAGCAGGCAGTGAGTTTGAGAAATTTTCTTCAATTCTTTCGGACATCTGGTAGGTTGGTTTTCTGCGTCTGAAGGTATGATGTAAAACTGGAAAATTTTCTTCAATTCTTTCGGACGTCCGGTAGGTTGGTTTTCTGCGTCCGAAGTGATGCAACGATTATCGGACGTCCGATCCTGATTTCTTGAGCGTCCGACAGCTTGTTCATGGAATCAAATAACTTCAAAACTGAAAATATATCTTGAAGAAATATTAGTATCATCCATTTGTTTTGTAAACATCAAAAGATAGGGATCAAGATCAACATTCTCCCCCTTTTTGATGATGACAAAACAATGGATGGAAAGAAACAAAAATAAGTATAAGCTCCCCCTCAATCATCGCATCCAAAGCTTATAATTTCAGAAAAACTCCCCCTTACACATAGTATCCATCTCTCCCCCTTTTTGTCATCATAAGATGAGAGTAAAAAATCAACTATCATAATCCAGCAACAATAACAGAGTATAAAAACAGAAAAATGACAGCAATCACCAATATATCACAGAGAATTTGATATCAAAAGAAGTATCAACATATGACAGAGAGTTTTGACAAAACAAACCATCTATAGATCAGAATTGTTCTTTTCTTTCCCTTTTGATATCATACAGATTCAGTAAAATTCAAAAACTCAGATCAATGTATCAGAAATATCAAAAAAAACATTATGAACAAGAATCACAAAATCTCCTACTTGTTAGAGTTAGCATCATGTCTAATTATCCACATGCATTTCATGTCTTTTTTTATATTTTTTCTCACATAGCAATCACTTTTCATGTGACCTTTTTGACAACAGAAATTACACATAACCAAAGAGTTATTCACATGAATAGGTTTAATAAATCTGACTTGCCTTTTTCTATGGATAGCAAATTCGTTGGAATTAGAATTCAACATATTCTTTTGAAAACAGACTTGTTTCTTGTGTTTAAGCAACTCATTTAAACCATTCATTCTTCTTTTCAAATCACCTTGTTCCTTTTTGAACAATTCACAAAGTTTTATTTTTCTATCAAGTTCAAAATGTAAAGCAGTCTCACTCTTTTTGAAGTAATCATTTTCAGCTTTCAACTTTTTATTTTGTTGAAAAAGATTTGCATTATCTCGA